>NC_041725.1:6648254-6948254 GCF_900700375.1 Denticeps clupeoides | reverse complement strand
GGAGAGGTTTTCCGGCAGCCGTGCCTAATGAGCACGGCGTAAATAATGCATCGCTTCCAGAAATGGCGCTACATCCAGAGCGGAGTAAAGCAGCGTCCTCCCGGGACCCACCCTGACCTTCACGCTTCAGACCTGACAGCAGGATTTCCCATCTACCGCTGAGCGGAAACAACCACGTCTCCGACCGATTCCAGCACTGCGTGCCCCTCCCCGTCCCGAATACAGAGCCAAACCCAGGACGTCAGTTCTAATTCCGGGCTTTATCTGCTGAGAGGGATCTTAATTCCTGCGTCAGTCTCCCCTCTCTCCACGCCCGAGCCCAGACTACCGTGGTAAGCCGCTCTTATCAACCCCAACGCATGGCCTTATCCCGCCGAGGAGAAGAGAATTATATCCATTTTTTTGGGCTCTGTGCATTATTTTTTTTTTTCGATACTTCCCACTCATCTGTGTGTGACAGAGCATGGGTCCCGGAATGATGCACTTATAGCAATGGCCGATCAATAAAAGTGGTGTCCACATACAGCTGGGGGCATGTACCACCGGATCGGATCATGAGTGAATTTCCGAGACAGGTTACCTTTAGAACGCTCAAACAACCCCCACGTTACATCAGCATTACCACTACAAAAGACAAACGGTGTAGGTCCGAGACCACCTTCCAGGCACTGAATTTAACGCTGTGCACTTGTGATCTGCCAAAGATGGCTACATTTCAAAAGGTTTTTGTTACTTTTAGGAACAAGCTGTATTCATTTCGTTTTTCGCAATGAGTAAAGTGTGAGTATAGAGATTAATATTATTCTAAAGGCCATAATCAAAACTTTGTATAACTGACAGTTAATCTAGAACAACCTGATATCCACCAATCAGTGCTAGGGGTGGCTTAAAAAACAGTTTCATATTAATCCTGGCCATGAATTTAATGTACAATAAGATCTCATTTGAATATTTTTTTTCTTCCTAGAGCTGACCTACATGCCTTATACTCCTACTGTCAAGACATAGCAAAGAATGGTGGTTAAACTTTTCTTCAAGATATGACACAAGAGACACCTACAGACCAGAATGATTTAGAACCAGCACTGCACTTTCTACATGATCAAATCTGTTTCCTATTCCAGGCTCTTCACACACTTGGCTTCTAATGAATTTTTAACAATTATCAATGAGCAGTCATGAAGGCAACACATATTAATTCAGAAAACATAATTAGTTAAGAAAGTCTATAGTTAAGATATAATAAAATATATAAAACCATGCTAGAGTCTTCAAAAACAGCCTCTGTCATAGTCTCCATAGCATGTTTGGAAATTCCATATTCATATGAAATACTGATTCTGCAGACGCTGTGTGCTTTATTACCCCTGCAATTAATGTGGAAATGTGATTTTTGTACAAAGAACAGTAGTTCATGTTTACAACAAACAGAAATCTCTTTGACTTAGAACACCACCTACTGGGCTGGAATTCAGCACCTTTTGCATTTCTCAGTAAACTGCATATATATATATATATATATATTCCTGGATGCAAAACTGTTATGTGGACGGGGACAGAAATCTGTTCTGTGTTCAAGTAACAGGTTCGGTTGCCGTTCTTTCAGTATGCCTCCTCCTCCTCCCGCATTCCTGCCATTCTCTCAGGCAGATAAACCAGGCCTCAGGGGTTGGATGCACAAAGGGCCAAGGCTGGAGCTATTGTGGCCAGGGGTCTACAGTGTTAGCATGCCAAAGGCCCCAGCCTCCGCTGGGGTTTAGTCTTAAAGCCCATTCACCACCATTCACTTCATCTGCTCTTCAATCACTCCCACTCCCAAAACTCTGTGTTTGCAAGGGGACAAACAGTGAAAGGAGAGCAGAAACAGCCGCCATTCCCGGCAACCTCAATAATACAAGAGATGGCGGTCATCCCCCCTCTCACTCTCTTGTGGGAGAACTCTTGCCTCTTAAATCATATTAGTGAACAGGCCAATTACTCTGCAACACTAGCCTGAATTAGTTTATAATAGTCCGAACTAGCAGCGGACAGCAGAATGCCTCAGCAGCAGCAACCACTGGTCTTATACACTGATTTTCAAACTGTATCTAAAAAAGAATTAGATGTGTAGGAGATAAACACATCTGGTATAAAAAAAACCTTACAGATCATCTTATAGTAATAATTTAGTCTTGAAAAAAATAGTATTGATTAACTAGTGGCATATTTATTTTGACATTTGTACACTGTGATGGTATGTCAGTATTAAAAGCACTGATGTGATTCTGAAGGAATGACTGGCAGAGAGAAGTTGGAGAACCCCATTGGAGAAACACTGCACTGCCGCCATCTGCTGGCCAAGTCCCAGAAAACAAATCTCACTTCTCCAAGCCTGCTCTTGCAAAAATATTGATAAAAAATTACATACATTAAAGGGCTGCATCCAAACAATCTTAAACTAACGTGTTTAATTTAAATGACGTTCACGTTACTTTCACCTGCCGCTCCAGTGATCAAGTTGTTATCATAATTCATAATCGTTTATGTGTAGGACACCTACAGAAACCCTATTCACCACTATCTGTCTTTCATAAGGCCTCCATGTCCTCGCAGCAGCAGCAGCTTAGTGGCAGTAGCCAGAAACAGAGGCTTAAAGCATAGCCCAACATTAAGGCATAACAGCCACTAATCTTACAGTGTGTCAAACCCTCCCTCACTCAGCTGCACAAAGCCCTTTCAGCATGGATGTCTGTCAGATTAAATACAAATCCTGACGTAACTGTGTAGAAGAGCCCTGGAAGAGATCACAGCAAATACACTCGGGGTCACGCCCATGCCAGATCATGCATAGCTGAAAGTCAGTCTTCAGAACTTGCATTTATAAAAAAACATTCATACATACACACACACTGTATATATATATATATTCACATTTCCTGTACACACAGCACCCCATATTGACAGAAAAACACAGAATCGCTGACATTTTTGCAGCTTTATTAACAAAGAAAAACTGAACTATCACATGGTCCTAGGTATTCAGACCCTTTTCTTAGTGTTTCGTAGAAGCGCCCTTTTCATCTTAAATAGCCATGAGTCTTTTTGGGAAAGTTTTTCACACCTAGATTTGGGGATCCTCTGCCGTTCCTCCTTGCAGATCCTCTCCAGGTCTGGCAGGTTGGATGGTAAACGTTGGTGCACAGCCATATTCAGATCTCTCCTTTGATGCTCAATTGGGTTTAAGTCAGGGCTCTGGCTGGGCCATTCAAGAACTGTCACGGAGTTGTAGTGAAGCCACGCCTTCGTTATTTAATTCGTGTGCTTAGGATCATTGTTTTGTTGGAAGGTCCTGAGCACTCTGGAGAAGGTTTAAGGCCAGGAGATCCCTTTATTTGGCCGCATTCTTCTTTCCCTCGATTTCAACCAGTCGTCCTGTCCCTGCAGCTGCAAAACACTCAGTGTCTTGCACTGAGAAGAGGCTTCCGCCACTCTGCCGTAAAGCCCTGACTACTGAAGGGTTGCAGTGATGGTTGACTTTCTACACCTTTCTCCCGTCTCCCGACTGCATCTCTGGAGCTCAGCCATGGTGATCTTTGGGTTCTTCTTTACCTCTCTCACCAAGGCTCTCCCCCAATAGCTCAGTTTGGCCAGACAGCCAGCTCTAGGAAGGCTTCTGGTCGTCCCAAACGTCTTCCATTTAAGAATTATGGAGGCCAGTGTGCTCTAAGGAACCTTAAGTGCAGCAGATTTTTTTTGGAACCTTGGCCAGATCTGTGCCTTGCCACAATTCTGTCTCTGAGCTCTTCATCCAGTTCCTTGACCTTGTTTGCTCTGACATGCATTGTGAGCTGTAAGGTCTTATATAGACGGGTGTGTGGCTTTCATAATCAAGTCCAACCAGTATAATCAAACACAGCTGAACTCAAATGAAGGTGTAGAACCATCTCAAGGACGATCAGAAGACATGAGTTAACCTGAGTTAAATATGTCACAGAAAAGGGTCTGAATACTTAGGACCATGTGATATTTCAACAATTCAGTGTTTTTCTGTCAATATGGTGTGTTGTGTGTATATTAACGAGAAAAAAATACTTTTAGCAATGATTTTAGCAAATTGCAAAGCAAATATAACAAAGAAATTTGAGGGGGTCTGAATACTTTCAGTATACACACATACACACACAGTTTCAGTCACTGAAATTAGCCACCTCAAGATAGGCTAAAGAATTGTATAAGTTTTTCAGTGTGAAAATTCTCATCGTGAACTAAATTTCTCCGGCTTAATAATCATCTTCGAGCAATGAATGTATTTTGAAGCATGGAATTGCTGGCTTGTGCTACACTGCACCCACACGCCCACACGCACACACACACACACACACACACACACACACACACACACACCACCAACCTCTATTTCCTGGCAGCAACAATCCGTAACAGGAAGGGTGTTCAAGCTCTTTTATACAAGGCGCCACTCTGGTCTGATGACCAAATGCGCCACAAGCAATGGCCAAATATAAGCGTTGTGTCAGTTCCAAGAAATAAACTGGGTTTTACTGGAACTATGTTAAAGGTTTTTAGTAAAGACAATATCCAAAGGGCAAAATCATGATGTTATGTGAAAGATGCCTTGATGTTACCATTCTAACCAGCTGTGAATTTCTCTTATTTCCCATGGTGGACACCCTTCTGGTGAAATACTGACACCCCTATTTCATGCTGTTAATATTACACAGTTGCGAATTCATTTCCCCCAAAGAAGGACATACTGGCGTAATCCAGTGGAATAGTTCTGCTGCATCATGACCCCATCATCCTTCTGCCACTCTCAACATTTAGTACTCACAGAGGTAGAGTTGGTCCGGCCCAGGCTCTGGTTCTGGTTGTGGTTCTCCTGCTCTCGACACTGCAGCCCAGCTAGGTGCCTCTCCAGAGCCGCCCAGTCCATGGTGGGAAGCTGGTTCTCGTCCACGTACTCATCCCCGTAGGCGCTGCTGAACCCGCCTCCGCCTCCCTCGGTCCCGTTGATGCCCGCTGTCCGCTGGCCAGGTTTGGGTGTGGTCTTGCCGCCTGTGGAGCTGGGAGAGAGGACCTGGTGGGCGCTGGTTAGGATCAGGTTGCCATTCTGCTTCAGCTCCTCTGGTACGGCGGCTGCCAAGGTGGCTGTGTGGGCCGTGAGAGGCGGCGGAGGTGTTTTCACATCCTGTAGCTCTTCTGCCAGACTGCGACTGTTCACAGGCTTCCGGAAGCTTCCGGTGTTGCCATGCTCCAGGTCATGGCCCTCATGGTACTCTCCTTGCCCATATTCGCTCTCCCACTCCTCAATGACCTTCTTCTTGTAGACCTGGTAGTCTTCATCCTCCTCAAAGTCCTCCAGGGGGGTCAGGTCCAGGCTGGGGGAGCATGGCGTCACCTTGTTGGAATTGGACTCGGAGCTGGAGCGACTGGACGCATCGCTCCCGAGGTCCATACCATCCTCCCTGTAATCCTGCGAGACAGAGAGCGGACAAGAAACACGGATCAGACAGAACCACACACACACACAAAACCCAAAAGGTTGCCAGATTGAACAAATCGGCACTTGCAGAACGCCGGATTTGAGGAAGCGTGCACACAGATATTGTTCACAACACAACACTGCGGTTTCAGACCAAAACCACAATCGCACTTCCTGCCACTGGGACTTCCTTCCTGCCTGATTTCTTGGCACAGGACCCAGTGTGCTCCACGACACCTTCACAGCTTCCCAACGGCCACAGCCTACACGAGCGGGGAGAATAAATACGCCTTCCTCTTCCGACCTCACTGGGGAGTACAATTTTCTGGGACGGTAGAAATGTTCATTTTTGTCACACAATAAATACAACAGGCCTTTAGCTACAGGACTCTTAATCTAATGGTAATGACACGGTCATACATTTAATATGACATCCTGTCAGTCAGTTCCTGGCAGGAAAAAACGTCTTAATAAACGCACATTTATCACTCAGACTGTAACTGGGCATGGCCGAAGATGAAAACTCCTTACAGCATCATATGGTAAATAAAGTCACCGGCGAAGAGGGCGGACGTCACACAAACGTCGCGCGTCATCCGTTCATGTGCAACTAACCGGAATTATTTTTCGTCCAAACAGTGGAAATAATGTCTAAATTCAGGTGGAGAGGGTAAACAACAACAACAAAAAGTCTGAGGCTATTTCTGGTCGGAAAAGCCGGAAAATAAAACCGCGGCGGTTCTCGCGAGATTTCAGCGCTAATACGTTCATTTGAATGGCTCTCGTTTCCAGGTTCCAGCTCAGGTCGGAGGAGTTTGAGGGTTTTTGGTTCGCAGCCCGTATTTACAACACATAAAGCCACTCTGAATAGGGGGCGGAGAGCTTTTAAAAGTGCCACGGCGACAGCGCGGCGCGTCACTGCGCGCCACGGCCCCGCCGAGTTCCAATTAGGCTTGTGACATTATTCAGAAACGACGCGGCGTCTTACCGACTCGCTCATCAAAATCGCACTTCCATGAACTGCGCCCGACACGGAAGACCGGCGTTTTCGCGGCGCAGAGACCCCGCGCCCTGCGCGTCTCCGGCGCGCTCGGCGCGTTGACGCGTTGACGCGTTATTCCCGCACAGGGCGCGTAATTACTAAAAGTGGTTCAGGACGCGACGGAGCCGCTTTGAGTTGATCCTCGCGGATTAACCTACAGCCAGTACGCGTGTGGAGCGTACCCTGACAGCTGTAGACAACACACACACACACACACACACACAGCGAGACGCGCAGGGAGGAGTGGGCGCTTTTATTTCATTTAAACCATCTTTCCAAAAGGGCCACGACAGCGAGCTACTTTGACGAACACCCAGAGCACGAGACGGCGTCGGCCAGGAAAAGACCACGCCCCTCCCACCCCACGCACATCCACACGCCGCGAAGTTGCCTTTAAGATGCTCCTTTAACAAACACGAGCGCAGATCGCAAAGTCATTCGTACTCAAATGATGTAATGTTCTAAAAAAAAAAAAAAGTCATGGAAAGGAACCTAATCTCCACCCGGCAACAGCGACAGTGACCAAAATAATTCCACCCGTGCACAGCCTCTGGCAAATGACTCTTACTATATATACACATTACTCTCTCTCTCTCTCTCTCTCTCTATATATATATATATATATACACACACACACACACACACACATATATATTAGAGAGAGAGAGAAAGCTGCCTGGCTGTAATTCCTGTAAACTGCAGCCAGTCAACATAACACCCACTTATGGAAGACATGACATAATGCTGTAAAAAAGTGGACGGTTTCCAAAAACAATACAGCATGTCGCTACCCAAACATACATTTCTAGGGAAAAAAAACCCCGTTTTCTGCCTACTTACGGTCATCTTCTCCGTCGAGAGGTCTTCCTCTCAAGACATCTTCAAGTCGGTGTTGGAGGAGCGCGGCGCGCAGGGCGGAGATGTATGGATGCGTGTGCAGGAGAGGAGGATGCTAGCCGCGAGAGGGACGGGAAGCCGGTGGACACTTCATCGCTCGGCTCGCGGTGCCCAGCCCCCCCCACCCCGGCCCGGGGCTCCAGAGGCGCGGTGCAAAAATAGACCGAGTTCAAGACCGCCCGTCTCCCCGGCGCTCGGGTGTAAAGTCGCTCTTCCCGCGGCGGATGACGGAGCTGTGGTCTCTCTCTCTCTCTCTCTCTCTCTCGCTCACACACACACACACACACACACACACACACACACACACACACACACACACACACACACACACACACACACTCTTACGCAGCTGAACCAATACAGCATGCACTGGGCACTTGTGCATAGAACATGAGCAGAGATGATCGCATGCACAGGTCATTAGGCCTAGGCACCTAGTGAAGGTGCATGGAGTATGCATTATATTCACATGAATAATTGATAGATATGTAAGACAAATAATCGCATTCATTCATTCACTCATTCATTTATTCATTCATAGTGTTAGACAGTCTTGTCTAGAGCAACACTGGTTTATTATTGTTTGCAAACACAAAGGCTTTGTGAAATAAAATGAATGAATAATGGCATGAAAAAGGATGACGTCCTTGTGGTCTGCATGCTGTGAGCCATGCTTACGAGACACGTAACGCTTAGACACCACCTCCCTGGCACACACTCAGCAGTGATTAGGGCAAATCAGAGTTCTCAAAATATTGCTTTGAGATGTAGGCTGGATTATGGGATGTTGGGAGATGACAGTGAGATCTGAAGCAGGTACTCCGTGCAACATTACAAACTCTGTCGCTCACTAACTTCCCATACATGCTCCAATGACCTGTTACTCAGGGTCATGGCAGCCGGAGCACATCCGGGGACACTGGCACACACACACACACACACCCACATACCCACTGACAATTCCTGACATTATAGACAAAAGCCTCACATTATACACATTACACTCAAATAGATTTTAACAAGGACCAAATACCATCTTCAAAAAATGCAGCTGTTGTGGGACTTTCCTGGTCTGCAGTGATCAGGATCTACCAACAGTGGCATCACCTAAACGTCCTGAGCAAGTACAAAAAATGACATTCCCTGATGGCAGTGTGTTCTTTCAGCAGGATAAATAGCCCTGCCACAACACACACATGCTTCAAGAATGGCTTGGCCTCCAAATCATCCAGATCTTAGTCCGACCAAGCATTTGTGGGACATGCTAGAAAAGGCAAGTTTGATCCACAGAGGTGCCACCTTGCAACTTAGCCCGCAACATAAGTCTGGGTGTTGGTGTTCAAAAAGAACTTTTTGAGCAAAGCCTACACAGAACACCAGAATACATACCTGAATTACAGGGAAGAACTTCAAAAGTAACAAGCATGGTGGTGGAAATTCGACAGCTTCTTCACTTTGTCTTTAAAGGTGCCATGACACTTTAACATTAATACGAGTTCCCCTAGCCTGTCTAGTGGCAAGAAATGGCAATACGTATAAAGAACGGCAGCTCAGGCGGTCGGCTCTGGAATTTGTCCCCTTATGTCGGCTACCTCCCCTTTCTCCTGTAAAAAAGTATCTCCACAGACCGTCACGGCTTGAAAACGTGTTGCTCTGTGATTGGATGTGAAAATGAGCACAAATGCATTTTTTTTCAGTCCCGTCACGCAGACCCTGAAGAACCAGTGGGTTCAATATTTTTTTCTCTGGAAAAAGGCCGACGCAACTTCCTGTCTGTTCCAGACATTGTGGTTAGTGAATGGTACAGCCAGCTAAAACTGTCTGTAATTCTGCACCACGTCTGAATTTCAGAAAGAGTCTTCAGATACGTTATTATAAAAAGGCAAAAAAAGAAATTCATGTAATTTGAGCTTTAATAAGTGGACTGAAACAGTGTCACGTACATGGTCTTCACCTTTCTTACCTACATTTGTATGCGACCCACGTTGAACTGCGTTCAGCTCGGTGGTTTGTACCTCTTTCCCCGAAAAAAGTTTCACTTTGAAATGCATGACGAGAACTGGCTGTGACTTCTTGACTGTTTGCAACAGCAAAGCTACACCAGGCCACGGAGAGCTGGCAGCGGTCTTGAGTCGAGTTTTTAAAAACATTTTCCCACTCCCCTGCTACTGCCCCAGGGAGGACGAGAGCAAAGAGGGGAGAGCAAAAGAAAATGTCAGTTGCCTGGGACGACTTATCTCGCTGAAATGATGTTAGAATCAACCTGAATCTACCTGGTCTTACACCGCTGCCAATCAACCCCATGCTCCGCTGACGGAACCATCAGCCCGAAGGTCTGAAATCACCACGGGCCTTTCACTGGCACAGGGATGAGAGAAAAAGGAGAGATAATAAGGCAAAAGCAAGGAAATAAAGAGAAACCTTTTTGTAGGATTTTTTTTCTCTGTCTGAAGCATTTAGAAAGAAAGGGTTGCATCAGCAGCTGAAAAATGTCTCGATCCCTCTCGGACTCTGACAGGAGACGTGCAGAAGTTGACCCCCAGGCCTGGGAGAGCAGGAAAACACCACTGGATGTATCTATTAGAGATTCCCTACACACAACAGGACGTCTGTCTGACACTTTTTAAAAGAAGTAGACAGTAGAGATGCCTTGTGTAAAGCAGCTTAACAAATACGCAGACGATCAGCTTTTTAGGTTGTAAAAGAATGAAGTAACTCAGTTTGAATCATAATGAATCAGTGAATTTACTGTAAAGGAGTAGATGCTTACAGGCTTGCATACATTTTATTCACTTATTTATCCCAGGTTAAAAAGGCACACAAGGCAGCTTGTATCCATCAAAATGCCGGTGATGTGGCGTTGCATCGATATTTTCACTATCATCTGTAGCGGTTGACTGACCCAGATTGTATTGCACATACAGTACAGGACAAAGGTTTGGACACACTTTCCCATTCAATGTGTTTTCTTTATTTTCATGACCATTTACGTTGGTAGATTCTCACTGAAGACACCAAAACTATGAATGAACACATGTGGAGTTAATACTTAAAAAAAAGTGGAGCCCTGACCTCCACAGTCACCGGACCTGAACCCAATCGAGATGGTTTGGGGTGAGCTGGACCGCAGAGTGAAGGCAAAGGGGCCAACAAGTGCTAAACACCTCTGGGAACTGTTGGAAAACCATTTCAGGTGACGACCTCTTGAAGCTCATCGAGAGAATGCCAAGAGTGCAAAGCAGTAATCAGAGTAAATGGTGGCTATTTTGAAGAAACTAGAATATAAAACATGTTATTTCACCTTTTTTTTGTTAAGTACATAACTCCACATGTGTTCATTCATAGTTTTTATGCCTTCAGTGAGAATCTACCAACGTAAATGGTCATGAAAATAAAGAAAACACATGGTGTGTCCAAACTTTTGCCCTGTACTGTATGGGCAGTGGTGGCTTAGCTGGTAAGGAAGTTGACCCGTATGGGCGCCTGTCATGGCTGCCCACTGTTCACCAAAGGTGACACATTTAGTTGTGTCACCGTGTGCTGTACTTGCTGTATTTAAAATTTCGCAATTGAAACTATGTGGTAAGCTTAAAAATTTATTTTATACTGAAAAATTCTAACATCATATGTTAAAACAATGTTTTAGAGCTAATTAAATAGCCTTTTGAAGTACCCTTCATGATCAGAGAATCAGAGCTCAAGAAGTATGGAGAACCTAGGTCGGGTCCACTGTTTAACCAGATATGCTACAGATATACTAAATATGCCACAGTCCAGGGGCAATGTGTACGTCACATCCGACCCGCTCTATCATCTTTGGATCTCTTAATCTAGAAATCAAGCCATTATGCTGAAAACCGAGCTTTTCGAAGTCTGAAAAGGCCCCTATTCCAATTTCACACGATATCAAATATCAGCCACTGACAGGAGTGTCAGGCACTGAAGATTCGTAATGCAAACACACACACACATACATACAATCAGAATCCAAGGAGACATGATGAAGGTCACGACTGACACTTATGAGACAAATAGTGATTGATTATTCTGAGATGCATGTGCAATGTGGACAGATTTCAAATGGTGAAATGTCCACAAACTCCTATTTACAGGCAGTGCTGTAAAGGAAGAGATGAAACGGCAGCAGAACCCTGAAAAACACGGACCCAGGCCTCCACTCTGAATTTTCTGCATGGAGTCAGCACTAGCTGGACGGGGACGAGTTCGGTGGCTGCTGGGAGAATTTACAGCAAGAGACAAAATTGGATCACGTCTCAGCTGCCGTGCACACGGAGCGCACCTGCTGTTCTCTGGATCCGCGCAAGCAGCTAAACGAGTAAATGAGCTGCTCCGAGAACTGATTTAGTGAATAAATAAAAGAAGAAGCAAGCGAGTGGGGCGGCAAATAGCAAACAAACTAAAAAAAAAAAAAAATTAATCCTGCATTGCTATGACCTCCGTCCAAGGATGCTTTTTTTCTTCTTTCCGGTTGACATTAAGTTCCAAGAGCATTTTAATATGTCGCTCTGTATTTGATGTACACTACCAGTCAAAAGTATAGACGCATATACTCTGTGGCTTTGGTCACTATTGTCATCAAAAGCAGCCATTAGTGTGATGGGTTAAAATCAGAGGACACATTTCACTGTGTGCACAATGCTGTGCTGCTGTGCATCACAATGACAATCACTTCCCATAAATGACTGGTAGTGTATATAAAAACAAGTGCAGCTTGCTTGTAATTTATTTATTGAAGAAGAGAAATAGACTACCCTTTTTGTTGGTGCATAATTATTTTCACCACTCAGAATTAGTGATGGGCAACGATTAAACATTTTAATCACAATTAAACACATGCGTTTCTGTGATTAATTGCATTGCTATGCAAAACACTTAGTAATAAATAAAAGAACACTTATTTTTTATCTTTATTGTCATTGTACAACAAAATTTAGGTGCTATTTTCCTGTGCAGAACATTTTAATAAAAACTAAATTTTAATAAAAACAAAACACAAATAAAAATGCGTAAAATGTTTAACCCTGAGTGTCTCCAGGGGAACTGTCCCTGTCGCTGCTGACTGTAAGTCACTCTTAATGAGGGTAAATGCTGGTAAATGCTGCAAATGTAAATATACTAAATATACTTTGTCGTTCTGGGTGATTTAAAACAATGAATGTCTATATGTAACATGTGCAAAGTAAAAAAAAATGTCCCAAAACACACATCACCCTGCTGTTGTGTGATTTACATTTCATGACTAATGAACATGGAACCACACTGTGGTTTGGTGGTTACATGCTCCTCCCATGTTTCCTCCCACTGTCCAGGGGCATGCTAGGTGGCTCTAAATGTTCAAGGTATAAGTGTGGGAACGACTGATGTGTGTGTGTCTGTGTGTGTGTGTACTCTGCAGTAGATTGGCATCCCATCCCAAACAAGTCCTCTGCCCTGCACCCAGTGTCCATATTCTATAACTCTATAATTCAAGAACTAGTTAATCCAAAACACATCCAATGTGAAACATTATGTGCAAACTAAAAAATGACCACAATCTGTGCAGTTCAGTGGCTCAGTTCAGTGGTTGTTCCTGCCTTGGGCCTGTAGATCGCTGGGACAGACTCAAGCTTCCTCATAGATGACTGTCAGGGCCAGCTGCTCAGACCAGGCCCAGTTCCTTCTGAGGAAGATCACACTCACACTCACTCTAACTCATGTCTACAACTTCTCCATTTCTTTTGTTATATACTGGTTTTCTAGGTTTTCTGTGAGCATTCGCACAGCATTGGGCTGGTGCATGTACGTTGGGTTACCACTGTATGGTTACCACCTATCACAGGACCTCCTGCCAGAATAAAAAGCTCTTCTTCATGCCAGCTGTCCTACGATTACATTTACGTTTACAGCGTTTATCAGACGTCCTTATCCAGTGAGATTTACAATGAGCAGTTACAGGGACAGTCCCCCTGGAGACACTCAGGAATAAGGGCTACTACCACCCTATATCGTGCAAATTCACGATTCAAGATTGGTATATTGTCAGTACAGCAGTATACACAGTATACCGTATATTGAAATAATGTTTCACACAGATCCCCCCATAGTGCAATCATAAAAGAAAATATATTTGTATATACACACTAAACTATACTAACTAAAACTTAAATACTATACAGGTTATCTATTTAGGAGAAAAGTAAAAGTTTTCTGTTCAATTAACAGGTTGAACAGGACATAACTGGACAACATCATGTAGGATGCTTGTAAGTGGATATGTTGGATATTTCAAACAGGACACACAAGACGAGACAAACATGTGCAAGATGTGCAGGGATGTGCAAAGATCAGGTGCATAAGGCTGGAAGTGTATTGCTATTGAGTTTATCAGTTTTGTAAAAATAAACCTTTTGACTGTTTTTTCCCCATGATGCATGCAAATGGGACAGGTGAGTTTGTGATCACAGCCGGGGACCTCACGAGCTAGGAGACATAAATAATGCCGCGTATTAAATCATATTAGTACAGAATGATCATTCCACCTGTTTATGTGCCTGTCCATCTTGTAGCATGAACAGACGATGAACTCACTGATTCCTTGAAAGCCGCCAGAATCCGCGCATTTCAGTTAACACGCTGCTTGCTCAGGTGATGAGGTAACAGCCTCAGCTCTGTAGCTGTTGTCACGCAGAGCGTGTGAACCATGACTCCTTCAGAGCCGTAATGGAGGGGCAGGCGGGGTGCAGGAGTCAAGCAGCTAATGAGATCAACAAAGGCCCCTAACCAGCAAAAATTCAAGGATTTTCGCAAGGTGTGGACGGGCAGATAGAATGCCTCTTATCTGATGTCCCCGATACCGAGACGGAGTTTCCCTGCTGACATGGAAATTTGCCTGATTTGAAAGATTTGAGTTGAAAGATTTTAACCATGGAGTTGCCCTGGAAACAGGTGATGACTGGGCCGGAGATGAAGGGATGTGAAGGTGGGGAGGACACACCTTCACCTTCTGTAAACACTGTGAAATATTAACAGACACAAACAGCAATGGGGCTGCCTGGTGCAAGCCTGGGGTCAAGAGTGCAGGTGCCTTTAAACTGGCAGACACCTTTCATAACAAAGTGACACAGCCGTGAGAACGTCCCTCCCACCTAACCCCAAGACACACAGGTTTCATATGGGTAACACCGGCACAAACACCGGTACCCATCTACTGTTGCTAGACGTAGTTCAGCAAGACTCTTCTGTCCTGCATTCCTGATGCCACATTGGTCCTGAGTGTGATGCGAGAGAAGAATGACCACGCCGAAGGTGGCACTTCAGTGCAAAGTTTTTATTGGGTAAGGTTTCCAAAAGTACCAGCAAAAATATAAAATTAAAGCAAGTGAAAGTGATTGTCATATATAGCACAGCACACGGTGACACAACAAAATGTGTCCTCTGCTTTTAACCATCACCCTTGGTGAGCAGTGGGCAGCCATGACAGGCGCCCGGGGAGCAGTGTGTGGGGACGGTACTTTGCTCAGTGGCACCATGGCAGATTCAAACCGGCAACCTTCTGATTATGGGGCCGCTTCCTTAACCGCTAGGCCACCACTGCCCCTAAGAGAGTGGTGGCCTGTCTTAGGGGCTCAAAGACAGACTACAAAGCACAAACAAAATGACAGAAAAGTTCAAAGTTGCCCCATACCTCCCTCCAACCACACATGTACAATAAAAGATGTAGGCATGGCTTGTGTTTGTGTGTATTGTTTTCTAACCTCTGGGTGAAACATCTGCTCCTGCTACCACAACCTGCGTGGGCACCCGCTAAGCTGTTTGGGTAGCTTTAACCCCGTGAGCAGTATTGGAGGGACACCTGACCTCAGAACAAGAATTTCCGTTGCATTTCCTCGCACTGACAGCAAACCTGCAGCACAAGTAGTTCAATTTCAAGTTCAGGACAAGCATCTCTGAGGCACACAATACAATGAACATTAGGACATGGCTGATGTTAAATTCTGCAATACTGTTTGTTCTCATTATTCACAATTGAAAAAAAATTAAATAAATGAAACTCACATATTCATGCCAACTTTATTGCTGGGTCACTCTAATGATTGCTATGTGCTCTCATACAGACATGTACAGTATATTCTCAGTGCTGCAATCTTGATTCAGCATGAACCTGCAAATGGCTCCTATTTTTAAAACATGCACAGCAAATCAAGCCATTGATTCTTTAGGCAATGGTCTTCATGCAGAGAATTTGTCTTTAAACAGCATTCTTTCTAAATTTGAGTAATAATCAAATATGTAATGAGTTGAACAAGTGTAAACATAAACCGGCTGCAGAAGGCAAGATTACCAAGGTTGGTCATGGCAGCACTGGACAGTACACATGTGGACAGTCCTGCACAGCTCTGTGGACACACAATGAAGCCCCTTTGAAAGTCTTCTTCCCGCAGCTCTAACAGACTGTGCAGGCTGTATAATTATATGTCTTTAGCCCGTAATAAAAAAAGAAATGGACGTTCCAAATGAGAACGGGGGGAGGGTCCTAAATTAAATAAGGTTGTGATAGATAACTATGCCCGTCGCTCATTCTCCTCTCCTGCAGGTGGGAAAAGAGTGTCTGCAGTCGGTGGCGGCGGGCTGATAAAGCCAAATAAATCTACTGGCTCCGAGACAGCAGGGGAAGAGCGAACGCAGGAGGCGAGAGAGAAAGAGAGGGGAGGCGGTGAGAGAGGGAGAGCGCAGTCAACTATGCAATTACTGACAGGAACCTGCCCTCTTTTTACGCATTCGCTCCGTCAAGTTTTACTTTGGCCCACAAAGTCATACAGAGAGGCAGATATATGAACAGGTATATGAAATTTGAAAGCAGCCAAATTCTTTTCCAACAATGCCAGTACTGCCTGCTGTTACTCTACACTGAAGTCACATGGGAGTCACATTTATTTGGAATGATATTTTGTTGGAAATTAAGGCCATGGGGTTCTTCCATTTTGTTGTTTTAACAGGTATTACATGGTTTTATTTGCCTGGTGTAGGTATAAAGAAAATGTAGAAAAGCAAGAAGTTATGTATAATTAGCTGATATATATAATAATATAATTAGCTATGATCAGTTCAAGGGGAATTTTACTCCCCTTCCCAGAGCCCCACCACTTTTAAATAGCTTGCAGCGCCTGCTGCAGTCTCTGATTATTCTAATATAATATTCTTTTAATAAAAAAGTATTATATTGACAGCTATTCAAATTTCCCTGCAAAATTCCATTTTTAAAGAAATGTCAGCTCTCACCTTTACTTTGTGCCAGTGTGTTTCGGGACTTGAAATGTAATAACAGGTTTTACAATAACAGGAGTATGTGTCTTTTCATTATTGTGCTCCGATGGGCATTGCATGGGAGGATAATGAAACATTATGTTTGGCAGAGACATAAATGGAATTTTCATAAGCTTCCAAGAAAAACAAAACAAAACAGAGAAGCAGAGGTTTCGGCAAAGTTGCAATTATTTGTTCTTTGCACTTATTACAAAAATTAAACATGACAATGGTGGATTATCTCTACTTAGACAAAAACAATGGGTCTCTGTATACTGCATTCAAATTGAAGTGGACATCCCAAGAGTATGTTTCTTACAAACAAAAATTCTAAAGCATAAAAAAAATTATGTTGACAAGAAAAGCTTGACTTGTTAATGTGTAGCACAACCTTTTTATATTGAAAAAAAGAAATTGCATTAGTAAATGCATTAATATTTATGGTACTTATCAGACGGCGCCTTGCAATCAGTAGCTACAGGGACAGGCCCCCCTGGAGACACTTTAGATCTTCAGACTGACATTCACCTAACTGAGCTATCAGTCATGCCACATATGTGTATTGTGAATTAGGGACGTGCAGATCGTTCCTAAATATGGTAGTAGCCTAGTGGGTAAGACACTTGCCTGTGAACCAGAAGACCCGGGTTCAAATACCACTTACTACCATTGTGTCCCTGAGCAAGACACTTAACCTTAAGTTGCTCCAGGGGGGACTGTCCCTGTAACTACTGATTGTAAGTCGCTCTGGATAAGGGCGTCTGATAAATGCTGTAAATGTAAATGTAAATATCAATGCTATCGACATCAAGTTGGTATCAGTATTGGATCGATACTAGCACAATGGTATCGATATTTTCACTCTTCTATTCCTGTACCACGTTCCAACTGAAAGTAAACATGCCGGTAGGAATACTGCTCTTCACGCATCAGTGTGACTCAGTGACGTCACAGAAAGGTGCGGCACCAACCCCGCCCCCCAGCAGCTCAGTACTCAAGACAAACACCAACTGAACCACCACCCCTGGAAAATCTCATGGTGCACACACTTTTTAGTTTGGAAAGTCAATCACATTTAGTATAAAAAAAAATTGGATCAGTATCGGATTTATATCGCCAATACCAACCTGAATTTAACTTGGAATCAGAATGAAAAATAAATCAGTGGCAACACACATCCCTATTGTGAGTGTCTGACACACATACTGTATTCTATACTGTATTTTAGGGTTTAATTAGGGTTAAAAAAAGGCATTAAGTTACATATAATTGGCTGTGATTATACTAGAACCCCCACACTTTAAACAGCTTATTACATATTAAACACCAAATTTTAGCAGTCATTTTGTTATAAGAGCTTCTTAATTATGCAAAATGTGGATGTATTGCAGTGCAACAATTCCCCACTAACGTGCAGTACATTTTCGTAGTTCAAAGTTGAAAGTATTAATGGAGAGAGCAACACAACTACATTGTGACACAGAGGGGAGGAAGATAAAGAGAACGCTTTAGTGGCCATCACGTCTAGTGGCTTGACTGCATTTAAACGATCTGTTGTGTCTTCCGAGGTTAAACAAATTACCAACTGGTAGTGAAGGATGGAACGGGAGGAGGATAGACCTTTTTCATTTCCCTAAAGGAGAACACAGTGCTGATCTTGAGTCACGACGCCTCTAGGCCACACGTCAGGGAGAGCTTCCCCATACAATACAGAGAGCTGTTATACACACATTTGTTTGGATTTGAATTGGTCACGGGCTGAAGGCAGCAGCCTGGCTGATGTACGGTATAAAAGCACAGTGTGCTGTCATGACAGCAAAGCTCTGGAAAACAAATGCCGTTATATCAAGGCAGGGTCATTTGAGGCAAGTGCGGAGGTGAAGCGGTCGCTGCCTTGGGTTCATTTCACACTATGCCATCAATAATGTGAGCAGTGGTGGCCTAGTGGTTAAGGAGGCGGGCTTGTGATTGGAAAGTCGCAGGTTCGAATACACCAATCAGTTGAGCAAGCTACCACCCCCACCGGCTTTTACAGGCTGCCCACTGCTCACTGTGTATCACATATGACAAATAATCACTTTCGAACCAGCCGAATGTCATTACTTGTCATAGGCAGAAAACATTGAGGGCAAAATATACCCATTAGATGAAACACAGTGACTATGAAATAACAGATTGTGAAAACAGGCAACGTTTAAGGTTTTGTAAAAAGTGGTATAAACCTCTCTACACAAAGCACTGTATTAAAACCACTCCTATCTGATGTTACCTGGCAGAAAGAGGCATGGCACAATAGAGGTTAAAAGAATGAACAGATTCTAATTTATTAACACCACTAAATTACTATTGCAGTTGTATGTAAATATTGTATGTAAAAATGTACCAAAGTTACAGATCCCCCCCCAAAAAAAAAAAAAAAAAAAGTGATAGGAGAACATGATAGAGAAAGATAAAGAACCCAAAGATAGAGAAACCTTGAGCCAAGCTTCAGACAGGTCGCCTGGTCCAGGAGAACACCAGGTAGAGTGAAAGGGCCGGAAACTGGAGTGAACCTCCCCAGTTCACGATGGAAAGGAAAAGGAAGTCCCCAAGGGAAATTCTTTTATACATTTGACTCCCAGGAAGTTGCAACAGACCAATCAGAATTTGTTATTTCTGCCCTGTCAAGCCCTTGGCATCTCCTGTTTGGGGGGTGTCTTAACCCGACAAAGACAAAGCAGGGGACCCCAAACAAATGGCTGGCCTTTCACACCTCTTTTTACGATTTATGATTACAACATTTATCAGATGCCCTTATCCAGAGTGTCTTACAGTCCCCCCCTGGAGACACTCATTGTTAAGTGTCTTGCTCAGGGACACAATGGTATTAAGTGGGATTTGAACCTGGGTCTTCTGGTTCGTAGGTGAGTGTGTTACCCACTAGGCTACTACCACCCCATACCACCTCTTGCTCGGGGGAAGGCCGTTTGACAAAGATATGGAGAACACAGAAGGCGATGAACCTCTACGCAAGACAAAAATGCAGAACGTCATGGACCTGCGACTTCCCATCTTACAGTCTATTAGCCAGTCACTTTTATGTCTGCTGTTAATAGAAAGTTTTGTGACAGTTTCATTTTGGCAACTTAAATGAGACTAAAAATGAACAATGAACGGCATGGGGTAAAGTAGAGTATTTCACATTGAGATGCAGTGGAGTAAAGTAAGGAGTCTCACACACACACACACACACACACACACACACACACACACACAAACAATAAAAAGATATTTCCTTTGTTACTGTCCATCCCTGCGTTTTACAGTTGGCATGTTTTTGTGATACAGCATTAATGCAGGATTCCTTCAGGTTTGCCATGAGGTGAGAAAGTGGGTTTCAAAACTGATCATTTAAGACCTCAACCACAAAAAAAACTTCCTTCAGCATTTTCACAACTAGTAAAGTGTTGTCTATAGCCAGCGAAAGTGAAATGTCCATTCGCACACTGCTGCACGAAGCTCAACTTTCATCCTAAAACCAACATTTTTTCACTTCAGTCTTCATATTCCATAAAGCCTTACATAAAACAGAAAAATGCTGTATGGTCATTCTCTCGGCCCTCCTGAGAATGAGGGAGCAAGACAGCAATTGTGCAGAATACTCTAACTGTGTTGACAGTGGCACGGACCTTTTCTTCTATAAATGCACTTGTCAAGTTGTCAGCTGTTAACTCTTGCGTTATACCACCATATATTTAATAGGGTTTCTGAATGGGACGCTGTAATGGTGTATCTAGGGAGCTGACACTGAGATGGACGTCCCTTGTTCTTCTATAGCTGCTCTGTCGTTGAGATGAGGACTTTCAGACACTTGCTGCCGGATTTTTCCATCTTTAGATACATTACCCACAAATGTACTAGAACACCGAAGACAATTAATTTGATTTTGTGGTCCATTAAAAGGATAAAGGATGCTAGACCTGAAGGAGAGAAGAAAGAAAATCTGGTCTACGAACTATGAGTCTACGCAATTTTGTTCTATTCCAATCCTTTTGCTGACCTGAAAGGTGATGTAGTTTGATATGAAATTATGTTCTCTGTTGTTCAACATAAAAATGGAGACGCTGATCTTTTTCCCCCGATGTTCATATTTTGATCTTACTCACAACCGTCTTTAATGCGCAGCATCAAACGCATTAATTCTTAATAATTAACCTCGCTGCTCTAATACTTCTGGAGGGGGCTCATAAACATGTTGACAAAATTAGAACCTTTTTAAGACATGCTGGACACACCCTGTCCTACACCTACTCAATTTTCCAGTCCTTTGTTCTGTATTAGTGTGATGTAGAGAAGTGAGACATTTTACAGGTCGTCCCCACCCTGCATGCTTCAGACAGACAGATTAAAGCACGCTTGTTTGGGTGGATTGATAACAGAGAAGCGAGGCTGTGAAGGACGCAGGGTGGCTTGAGACAGAAGCAGTGACGAGGCGGCAGTGTTCCCTGGATATTGCGGGGACATTGGTGACCGGCGGTGAATTACAAACAGAACAATAAGGTCACACTGTTCTGCAAAAAGGTAATTAAAGCTTTCAGCAAAACGGCAGTGCCTGAATAATCAGAACATATCAGAACACCGAGGTATTGATCGCTTACCTAATTGTTAATGGCCAAAGGCCAGGAAAGGAAAAAAAAAAAAAAAAACACACACACACACACACACATTCTCGAACGCACATGCCGGTGAACTATGACACAAATCCTATTATACCGAGCTATTAACAGAACGGACGCTGCTGCCGCCGCACCCATGCACCAATAAACAGTTTATGCTCTGCTCTTACCTCCTGTATTATAATTAGAGCCTCCCTGGGACAAATCCGCAGAGCACCAACAAAGTCCAATTAAATGTGTAATTATAGTGTGGCAGCTATTAGGCTTTCACAGCAAAAATGGAGGGAGAGTGTGCGCACACTCACACACGCACACACACACACACAAAAAGACACCTCGTGTGCATGCTTTATGTACAAGTGTCGTTTTCAGAAGCAGTAATGATATCATGAATATGAAACGGCATTGTGTTTCACTCATAGCAGAAGTGAGAGTCTTATCATGAGGAGATAATCTCCGGAGAGATGAGCAGAGACGGCAGGCCGGGGAACAGAGACACACCGGGAGTGTTATTTCCTTCCCTTTTATGCTCTCTGTGTGTGTTTCAGGTGTGAGTGTACAGCTTGTAGGTGTAAATGAGAGACATTAAAGGGGGACTCTACCTCTACTTTGATGCCTTGGTGCCCATGGCACCGAATCACATGCACCTAAGGGTTCTAATCACCTGAACCCTTTATCTGTTTATTAAAATACATCAAGCATTTGCTCCTCCTTTTCACCTTGTGGCAATATGTCTACCCTACCACTGGCAGCAGATATTTTATTGTACATACACAAAATGTTGGGAAAAATCACAAAAATGAGCTCATGACTGGTTTTGAATTTGAATTTACACAAACGATAACCAAAAAAATCCTATATATTTCCAGGGCTAAAAAACGAACAAAATATGATTACATTTTCAGCTCATAAACACAACCAATGTCAAAAGAATTTCATGAATGTAACCGGATGTAAAAAACATCCAACACTATGGTTATCTATAATTCCCACAAAGCCTCGGCTGGTCCATAATCAAATCCATCTCCCACATGCACCAGATTCCCAGCTCAGGCAGGATCCTGGATGCCCAGCCCCGGCCTGAGACGCTCTGTGCGTCTGGAGCTTAAGATCGGATGAAGATCAAACCCGGGTCCTGCTGCAGGTGTGAACAGCAGCTGTCTCTGGCGCCGGCACCTGCCGCTCAGCTGTCACTTACCTGCTGCAAAAAATGATTCCACTTCGTCCCGTCAGCACCGATGAGGAACTACTGCCGCCGAGATTCATGGGTAACACACACACACACACACACACACACACACACACACACACAGCAATTCGAAGTCTAGTGTGGTGGGAGTGCATGATTTGGGCTCAGATCAAAAACAGAGTTAGTGAGATGTCTGCGCCCCAGATTGGCAGAGCGCTTTCACCCGCCGCTTCATTAAAGAGACGGTCACCGGCCTTTCAGTTCAGCTCCCCTCCATTAAGCCTGAGGACGCCTCAAACCTGCTGCTGTCAGCAAGAAGAGCACAGCGCCCTCCCCAGTGCCATTCAAGTCTCAGAGAGACGTAGGGACGGAGGGAAAGGGAAGTCTGGTCACAAGGTCACAGCAGACCATTCGGCTAAGGACAAATCGCACTGGCTCAAATTGAAACAAATCACAGGATCTTAAAATTTAGCATAAAATATCTCACATCTATTTCACATGCAGTGCCTTAACGGTATCGGGAATAAACAGTCAGTTGTCCATGCGGGCAGAACACAGTTTATTCCCAGCTGACCGAACTGAACGAGTTGCCCCCCGTGAGCCATGTAAACGAGTGAGACCTGAGATGAGGTAGAATTCAGAAGATGGCAAATCCATACTGCTGTAAAAAGCGAGACCATTTCCAGGCACAACGTAATCAGAAATCCAGAATCTGTTGCTCTGGGGAGAAAACATTATTTTAAATTCTGGCAAATCACATTATTTATCATTCAAATATTACTGATAATAATTAAACCAGGTAAGTGGTCTGCCAGAATGTTCATAAGTGGGTAAGACACTTCTGTGAACCAGACAACCACAAACTCACTTGTTTAAACCCCACTTACTTCCATCGTGTCCCTGAGCAAGAACCCTGAGTGTCTCCATAAATGTAAATGTGAAATATTTGATTAGTATTGGTTCTCCTTATCTTTCCAAAATAAATACAAAAAGTGTGAGAAATGATCTACTTATTAGGAAATACACCACAGAGTGCAGCAATTTCAGCAATGTCCACATACTAAAACACAATCAACACACACATTTCTCATACCTTATGTGTACACAGTGCCAGCCCTTCGTTCTGACTCAAAATATCTAAAGCTGCAAACTTGTGGTCACACATGACATGA
This sequence comes from Denticeps clupeoides, assembly GCF_900700375.1. Taxonomy (NCBI): domain Eukaryota; kingdom Metazoa; phylum Chordata; class Actinopteri; order Clupeiformes; family Denticipitidae; genus Denticeps; species Denticeps clupeoides. The sequence continues at coordinate 6,924,517 of NC_041725.1, read as the reverse complement.
AAGCTACCACCTCTTAGATGGAGAACTGTTTGAAATAAAGAACAAATCATTTGATTGATAATCTGACAAATTTCTGAAAAGAAATCATGCCACCTGAAGTTCCTGCCTAACCACACTCCTCATCCAAGACTGGGACCGTACTGCTGCCAATGTCAAGATCAATTGTCTCTGGCACATATCAGAACGTTTTGGCTCAGAATCTCATTCCCTGTCAGGGAGCTGAGGCTCGGCCTTGGGTCAAGCTTTCAACAAGAAACTGAATATAAAAGCATTCTGTCAGTCTGTCTGAGATATGGCTACAACATGACCGCTGCGGATATTAAACCCAAATTAAGCAAAACAAGAAAAATGCCAAAAAGCTCAAAATATCAAATTCGGCAATAGCCCATCAAAGATAATATTAAAATATAAACTTCATAATCTGGATTCCCTTTGCTCAGTAGGACCTGGAGTTTGTTCACCTTATTAAATTAGGAAGTTATAGAATAAAAAAAAAATCCACAGCATAGATAATATATAGTAAATTTGGCAACTTTAAAGTTTCAATAAGTGAATACATTCTGCTGCTGGTTCCGTAAGACCCGCTAGTCTAACACTATGATGGGCTGGCATCATATCTGGGGGTTGTTCTTTCCTCTCGGCTAGGATATGTTCCAGCTCCCCTATGACCCTTGACCTGGACAGGTAGGTTTAGAAAAGGGGTGGTAAATGGAGCAAAACACTCAAGCTGTCACACCAGATTTTCATATGATTCATGACTGTGGATGTTTCGGTGCAAACGTATGCATGCATTATAACAACATTACAAAATAAATAAATAAACAAGCATCATAAAAAAAATGGTGCAGAGCGCAAAAAAAGTTTTACGCAACCACATAAACAGCCTCTCATTTGCATAAATTTCCACTGCATTCATGTCTTTATTATATTAGGTATGAAAAATGTGATTTATGACACTGGCTCTGATGGCATTATTAAATTAATTACATTCATTAACATCTTAACAACATGCTCTTCACGGCCAGAGGAAGGGGTTGATGTCATTATCTCTTCAGCCAGAACAAGCCGGCCCTTAAATCGAAGAGACTGACCAGAAGGGACATCACGACTGTAATATTTTACACCAGATTGCATATTTTCACAATGGGCCTGAGGGTAGATATTATTGATCTTAAAATGTTTGTCCACTCATGCTGGATTCTTGTAACCAATGGATTACATAATCAGATTAATTAGAATATCATTTGGAAAATTCTCTATATTTGAAGGGAAATATGACACAGTCACCTTACAGACGTGACAGATCTAATTGAAACCTTTATACAGACCACACATCACAATGTGGCAGCACCAGTCCATCCTAGTCACATGTTATCTCAGGGACATGCGAGTTCAAATCACAGCACCCACTACGGTGACTTAGTGGTCGAGGTAGAAGAGACAGTGACTAAACCTCAGATTACGTCTTCATCAGGAGGGGAGTACAGCGGTTTTACTAGCACAGAGAAACACCCTGGCCTGCTGAACAGCTGCCGCTTCTGATTCAATTACCTCAGTGTCTGTGCGAGTACAAATGGGTTTTGAAGACAGGCAGTGATGAACAACGGCAGTAAAGAGAGATTCTAGCTATTCCAGAAAAATGCAAATAACATTGAGGAAAATTACGATTACTGTCACGACTACGGACTTCCGGGGGAAGGAAGCGCAGAGGTTTGACATGCTGGGAACGGGGTTTTATTAATACAAACAATAAAGAAATACAAATAAACAGCGGCGCGGTGGCCGAAAACAATTTAACTTAAATAACGAACTGAAACTAACCCGTAGGCGTGTGGCGATTGCCAGAACTCAAAACGCATGAAACAAAACTAGGTCAAGTTCGTGCAGCGAGTTCACGAAAATGCCAGCGACCCCGAACGGGCGGAAACTTCCGGCATTTATGGGGCGTCAGGATTGGGTTCCGGTGTGGAGCCCAGCTGCAGGCAATCCTGACAGAGCCCCCCCTCCAAGGGCTACGTCCTCGGAGCCCCAACAGTACCATCAGTGGAGGCGGCGGGGCGGACGGCGGCAACCACAGGGCTCCTGCCCTGCTGTATCCTCCCCTTGGAGGACCCGGTCCCTCGGGCTGGCTCCCGGCGGGGTCAGGCGTGGCTGCCCCGGTCCCTCGGGCTGGCTCCCCGCGGGGTCAGGCGGTGGCGGCCCCGGTCCCTCGGGCTGGCTCCCCGGCGGGGTCAGGCGTGGCGGCCCCGGTCCCTCGGGCTGGCTCCCCGGCGTGGTCAGGCGTGGCGGCCCCGGTCCCTCGGGCTGGCTCCCCGGCTGGGTAAGGCGTGGCGGCCCCCGGTCCCTCGGGCTGGCTCCCCGGCGGGGTCAGGCGTGGCGGCCCCTGGTCCTCGGGCTGGCTCCCCCGGCGGGGTCAGGCGTGGCGGGGCCCCGGTCCCTCGGGCTGGCTCCCAGGCGGGGGTCAGGCGTGGCGGCCCCGGTCCCTCGGGCTGGCTCCCCGGCGTGGGTCAGGCGTGGCGCCCCGGAACCTCGGCCTGGCTCCCCGGCGTGGTCCCGCTTGGCGGCCCCGACCACTCGGCCTGGCTCCCCGGCGTGGTTCCCGCTTGGCGGCCCCGGACCCTCGGCCTGGCTCCCCGGCGTGGTCCCGCTTGGCGGCCCCGGACCCTCGGCCTGGCTCCCCGGCGTGGTCCCGCTTGGCGGCCCCGGACCCTCGGCCTGGCTCCCCGGCGTGGTCCCGCATGGCGGCCCCGGAACCTCGGCCTGGCTCCCCGGCGTGGTCCCGCATGGCGGCCCCGGACCCCTCGGCCTGGCTCCCCGGCGTGGTCCCGCATGGCGGCCCCGGACTCCCGTACCTGCACACAATAATCAGGGCCGATCCATCTGGGTACATGTGGGCCCTGTCTCCACACGTCCCCTCTGACACTTCTTGTGTCACCCCCTGCACCGCGCAGGGAGATTGTCCCAGAGCCTCCGGCGACTGTTCCAGGCACCCCAGGCTGGTGCCTTCTGGGACTATGCAGCCCCTCTCGCTGCACGGCCCTGGTGCCAAGGGGGGGGGCATTGCCAGACCATCCGGCTAGCCCCTTCTGCGTCCGTTGGGACAAGCAGGCCCTCTTCCTGCCTGTCCCAGCTGGGTCCTCATGCCTACCCGGGGGCTCTATGGCGCTCCACCCCTCTGGAGGCAGACGCAGGCCCATGCCTGGCCCGCCCTCCTCACTGGCTACCGGAGGACCCAGCTCCATCGCTTCCCCACCTCCCCTCCCCTCAGGAGGAGTCCCCAACCCGAACTGCACCCCCCCAAAAAATTCTTTGGGGGAGCACCCCCCCCGGCTGGACTTAGGGGTACCTTGGGGCTTGTCCACCTCGCCTTGGACCAGCACATTCGGGTCAGGAACCTCCTCCCTGGGGTTCGGCTCTGCTGCTGGGTCGCCATCTGGTGGACACAAAGAGGGGAAGTGGGGGCGACATACGGACACATATGCCACACAGACACACACAGACAGAGACAGACAGAAGAGAGGGTCGTCTGGCTCCCTCTCTGGGCTCTCCAGGACCTCCTCAGGGGGCACAGCCAGGATCTCGGGAGGTGCGACCTTCTCGTCGCCCGCCAGTGCTTGGTCTTCTTGCCCCGGATCCTGACTGGCGCTGGACGTGGTGGAGGGGCAGAGTTCGATCCCTGGCTCAGGCTCTGGCCGATCAAACTCCGCCCTCAGTCTCTGCTGGAAGTCCCGAAAACTGCTGTCTGTCTCTCCCTGTTGCCAGAGGGCTGCGCTCCAGCCCCATGCTGACCCAAGCAGACACGAGAGGATGGTGGTGGTCTTATCAGTGTCTGCTGCCCCACTGAAGGGTCCCGGGACAATTGGGCTGTCCCACATGGGGCTGGGCACGTTGCTGGAGATGGTGGTAGGTGTGTGGTGTGGAGGGGGGTGGACGTCTTCTCCAGCAGGTGTGGACGCTGGTGCTGCGCTGCCTTTTCGCTGGGGAACGTCCGGGCAGAGGGAAGGCGGGTCGGCGACTGGAGCAGGAATGGAGGATTCCCTGCGAGGCAGTCCCGGCAGCGCAGTTGCTGGCTGGCGACATCCCGTCGCCCTCTTCCACCAGCTTTCCTCACACTGCTGGGAGGGACGTGGGTCTCCACGGACCTCGTGACGATCCTGGTCGTCGTCCGTGTCAACCTCGTACCCCCGGAAGTCACATGGGTCATCACGGACGCCGCGATGATCTCGGACGCGCACGCTGGGCGGAGCCATCCCGGCACCGACCGCCCACCGAAAATCCACGTCATCATCGCTTTCGTCATCCGTGTCCTCCCACCGGTGACTCCGAGGGTCGTCCACCCTGCGGACATCCTGGACCCATGGCGCGATAAGCTCCCATGGGCAGTACTCTGGCCATTCAGGCTGGAGGCTGCCCACCTCCTCGCTGGAGGAACGCCGTCGTTGTTGTTGCCGCTTCTCACCCCCCTGGAAGTGACGTGGGTCCCCACGGACCTTGCGACGATCGCAGACTGGCGCGATGGGCGGAGCCCAACTCTCGTCTCCCGTGCTCTCGTCGTCATCCGTGTCGTCCCAGTCCACGGGGAGCCTTGCCAGCAGAGCGCAGAGTTCTTGGCTCGACATGCCGAAGATCGTGGGGGTCGCATCTTCTGCGCTCGCTGCCCACGTCACTTCCTCGCTGCTGCCGACGCCAACGTCCTCGCTCCGCCTCCTCACCCGCCGACGTTGTCGCTTCCGGGTTTCGCGGAGTTTCCCGGGGGTGACGTCATCACGCGGCGCCGCGTACCACGGCTTCTCGGGGAGAAAACGCTCCACCAGAACGGGCGGCGCGTCTCTCCCCTGCCGTCCGCGTTCGCCGCGCCGCGCTGCGTCCTTCGCGGCGTTTCTTCTCCTCCGCTTTCCACCTCTGCGCTTTTGGGTGGGTCGCTGGCATTCTGTCACGACTACGGACTTACGGGGGAAGGAAGCGCAGAGGTCTGACATGTTGGGAAGGGGATTTTATTAACAAATAAACAATAAAGAAATACAAATAAACAGCGGCGCGGTGGCCGAAAACGATTTAACTTAAATAACGAACTGAAACTAACCCGTAGGCGTGTGGCGATTGCCAGAACTCAAAACGCATGAAACAAAACTAGGTCAAGTTCGTGCAGCGAGTTCACGAAAATGCCAGCGACCCCGAACGGGCGGAAACTTCCGGCATTTATGGGGCGTCAGGATTGGGTTCCGGTGTGGAGCCCAGCTGCAGGCAATCCTGACAATTACTCAGTCAGCAGTGAAAAAATGTCTTAGGCAAGGGCTATGATACAATATATTGGGGGTTCCTCACCCTCCGAATACTGAAATAAAAAATAATTTTTAATTGCTACAATAGACAACACATTACCATCCACTCACTAGCTTTAAGTAAAGCTAAGATCTATTCTCTTATTGGGGCAGTGGTGGCTTAGTGGGTAAGGTAGCGAGCCCATCATCAGAAGGTTGCTGGTTCAAATCACAAACCGCATGTTGCCACTGAAGAAAATGATTCACGGTGATTTAAAACTTTCTGATCAGGAATATTGTTAATGTTGTAAAGGACTATGACAGCAAAAATGAGTCTCCAGTTCATATGGAATTGTGTGTCTGTCACTTTGAAATGATTAGAAAGCCATTTCGCAGGACAGTAAAGAAGCAATAAACCTGGCAATCTTCTCATTAGCTTAATAGATTATGAATCAACATATCATGCTCTATTCAAAATAATTTTTTCACCAAAAAAGGAACTTTGTAAATGACTCAGTCTTTGATAGTGTAAACAAATGTATTAATAAGTGTGAAGGTGCCATGCAGGTGAAGGACTGAGGAGGCACAAAAGCTCTAGGAAAGATAAAAAGCACAATGGCCAAAACATAAAAGAAACAAACCCAACAACCCACTAGCTGTGACTAACAATCAGGACAACTTAACATAAAAGCGTGACCACGTTAATGAAGGAACAACTATTGTGTCCTGCATACACACTTATAAAGGGTGTAATAAGCGGCAGCTGTGCGTGATCAGGACCCAATAATGTGTCTAACAGGTGCCAGCTGGGTACCTGGACGTTGCAGAAGGGTGATGGATGAGTGACAATAAAAAGGTCATGGGCACAATGAGCCACCAGAATGGTTTTACCTTACTAACAATTCTACAGTCTTATTACTTACATAATTTGAGTTTTGATGGTGGTGCCAGTTCAAATTTCTCATGTCCACTGGCCACTCAGGATGGTGGTGGATGGTGGATAGAAGACACCACTGCCACCAGGATAGAAAGATAAACTATGTGAATACATGAATGCTTGCATCATATGAAAGCTGGTTGATTGTTGAGATGGTGTCAGATGGTCATTAAATCAGATGAAATAAAAAAAAAACATACAGGTTAAAACTGCTAATTGAACCATTTAATTGCGTCATGTTGTCTTTTTCTAAACATAAAGGCAGCAGAGATCATTCACTCATCACCAAAGCAAATCCATGCAAAAGCAATAAATGAATTCCTCCAATCAACATTTATACTGTACATCGTCATTGATGGCATGCTCTAACCATGACGTTTTAAACTCCACTCTTTCACAAATTTTTATGTTCACGTTTGTCTTAAATTTAATTTACATTTGCACACGTCACATCACTCTTGCCTCGCCCATATTGCAGCAGTAACTAAATGAGAAACAATAGCCATCCACTGCAAAGCTACCACCCATGATTTATTTCGGCTCAGCGTAGTCTGACCTACCTTTGTAATTTGTGCTTTTACTTCAGGAGCAGAGGAAGCTGCCGCGGTGACCTCACAGAACAAGATTCATGCATCTCCTCCTGAACTCTAAAAATAGAAATGAGAAAGCCAGGACACATCTGCCGCGAAGTGAAGCCCACATCCCAGTGGGAAACTATGGACATGACCCAGACAGATGAGTCCATGGTTACCTGTCCACTTGACTAGACTGACTCAGACTTCTCTGCTCCCTCTTGTCTCACTGGCTAGTCTGGCCGCATCTTATTCATTCATGTCAGGGGCTGTGATCTATAATCAAAGGTGAATGTCAGTATATGTAAAAAACGAAAAAAGATTTACGCCGAATAAACTATCAGACACTCACAAGGAGTAAGAGAAGCTGTAGCATACATATCAGACATAAACATAAAAAAGGCCTTACAGTATTCATATTTACATCCACGTTTAGTGGGAATTGTGTTGCTTATCAGCCTTCACTGTGGAGAAAGGCTTGCTAGACTAAGAAGGAAATGAAATGTGTGGGTTGGATGTAAATAGTTGAATGTTTTGCATGCTGAGAAGTGTGTTGCATGTAACAAATTACGTCCCGCAGGATGTGGCCCACACCTGTTCTAACCTATTGCTATTCATGAAGGAGCAGCCTCTGGTTAGTCCACGTTGAGAAAGGCAAGAAAATAGATATAGATAAGGTTGTCGGTTCGAATCCCAATCTGCCAAGGTGCCACTGAGGTGCCACTGAGCAAAGCACCGTCCCCACACACTGCTCCCCGGGCGCCTGTCATGGCTGCCCACTGCTCACCAAAGGTGATGGTTAAAAGCAGAGGACACATTTCGTTGTGTCACCGTGTGCTGTGCTGCAGTGTGCTGCACAATGACAATCACTTCATTTTTACTTCACTTCAATATTGATCTTGTGATTGCATGAAATAATGTGTTTTGTATGGTTTGGCATGTGGAGTAAGAAATCAGTCCTGATGCTTGAGCTGGAAATGGTTCATCTTAACGCCATTTTCACACTTGACACAAAGTTGTGAGACAGTCCTTGAGCATGCAATGGAGGATGAGCAGTCAGTGAGCTGCACAATTAACTCACTTAGAAATAAGTTTTCATCAGTCATTCAATGCATGAAAACTCCTGCCTGCTGAAGGACAGATTATGTGTGCCCAGTTCCTCTTGCCATTTTTTTTTAACACAGAAGGAAAATGGAGCAGGAACTACCGTCCCTGAGACCGGTTGTGTCTCCTTAAAACGTGTGCCCAAGAGAACAGGTTTGTCAGGCTGGAGTCTCCAGGGACAGATGACAAGGGAGCCAACCTCCATGGAACACCAGAGAATAGGAGAAAGCGTAAAAAGTAAATGGGGGTGTTGAAATGCTGAAATTAGTTTTAACTAAATATGTACTTGTGTGTAGATTCCTCATGCAGTATTTGCAGTATTTGTGTGTTGCTTTGTTAAGTCTGCTCAAAATTGAGCAGGATCAAGGAACCAACTTGAGGCGTCCACACCGAAATCGTGACTACAATAAGTGAAGTGAAGCGACGGCTCAGGGGGGCAGTGTTTTTTTTGTGTGCAGTGTACGGGCCCTGATATTTATAATAATAGAATATTTATCGCAGTATCATTATTTCAGATAAACTCAGTTTTTACTTTGACCTTGATTTTGATAAGCAGTCATTTCCATGTCATTTTAACCTCAAGGTTTGTGATCATAACTGTTGACATGTGATCTGATGTAATATTTCAGATTAATAAAAACCACAGTGACACAGACAGGGCAAAAAAAAAAAAACCAACACAGGGACATGCTGATGCGCTTCTCATAACCTTGATGGTGCACTGTTTTCACTGGAGGTGGGGGTGGGGTGCGCAGGGGTCCATCTGTGTAACCATGGAGATTGAGCGATTTCCGTCTCTGCGTATTAATCTAATCTCCCGCGGGGTCTGAATGTTCTAGCGGGTGGTGCATTCATAATAACGGCTTATTAATACAGTCGAAACTGCCGTCGCGCAGGACCCTGGGATGGGAGGCCGGTGGACCCAACCACTCCTCACTGCAGTCGACAGAGTAACTGGGAGCACAGCAGAAGTGGCTGGTGTGTGTGGTGTGTGTGTGTGCATGTGTCTTGTGTGGATGAGGGTGTGTTTAAATTTTATGTGTCTGTGTGTGTAGCGGCAGACCCCGGCGAGATTTACAGCCAGTCTCACTATGAGACCGATAAATTACCCGCCAGCTTCGGTGTTTATCCCACAGTAAAAGCTCTGTTCCTTATCAGATGAGTAAATTCCACGCTGACTGTGAAACTCTGATTTGTGTGGAGCCTGTATGAAAAATGACGACACATAATTTCATTGCGAGAAGGTTTCTATAGTCGCTTGTGTGTATAATGAATATCTGAAAGTCACCTGCCTCATAATAAAATACTCTGCAGTGCCTGCAATAGCTTGTGTTCAGTGTTCAAGGCCTTTTCACTCTGTTTGTCCGATTCTAAAGAGTTTCTACCCCTTTTAAGTCATTTAATTAAACTCAATATGCTTTCCACAACATATTTGTTATAAAACTATGATAAAATGGGGGTTTGAAATAAAAAAAAGTTGCCCAATGAACAGTTAATCACCAGTATTGATATGTTTTGTCATCACTGACTCTTAAATTGTGATTTTTTTTTCCACCCTAGTGCCATTTTTTTTTCTTAATCACATTTTGTAAATAAGAAATACCTGTGGAACCGTGGCACTTCTGCTAGATCTGAATGAGAAAGACTGGTATGGGTAACATCAGATATGGATCGGCCAGTTAGTTTGGAGAACAACGTAAAACGAGAAGCTAGTAGTAGTCGTTGGAGAACTGAAAACCAGGTTTGCCTAATGACATGAACTGAATGGTCCAGATCACACCTGCCTTATCTTTTGTTACCAGGTTACTGTGAATTACTGTGCTTTTGGTTGAACAGTTCGAATACTGCTGTTGTCACTTCCCAGTCCTCTGACCAGCCTTTTCCCAGGCTGTTTTTTCCCTAACCTCGCCCCTGTCTCATCAAACTAATTATCCACAATGCAACGCTGCCAACTAGATTTAGTGACCTTTAAGATTCCTTTAGCCAAGTAATTAAAAAAGAAAGGCCTAGTGACTTTTTATGTGGACACTGGAGACGGTCCTATATTGTTGTCACTAAAAACAGCTTAAATTACAGCTGAAGGCTCTGCAGTAAAGGAGAATGACGACCTAATGGATCCTGCCCTCAGTCAAAATCTCTTAGGGCTAAATTTAAGCACAATTTACATTCTCAACATGCAGCACAGCACACGGTGACACAACAAAATGTGTCCTCTGCTTTTAACCATTACCCTTAGTGGGCAGTGGGCAGCCATGACAGGCGCCCGGGGAGCAGTGTGTGGGGACGGTGCTTTGCTCAGTGGCACCTTAGTGGCACCTTGGCAGATTGAGATTCGAACCGGCAACCTTCTGATTACGGGGCCGCTTCCTTACCCGAAAGGCCACGACTGCCCCGTAGCTTGAAGGTTAGCTGTACTGTAGGTTGAAAGGTGCATCTTCACACCAAACGTACACTGTGCCCTACGTTATTTTACACCACACTGATTGCCCTGTTTTCTCCAGACTACCACAGCAAAAAATAAAAAATTGGACTGGTGGCGTAAAATCCAGTCTCAAACACAAGAGATAAGGAACACGCCCTGAGAATTCCAGCTTTCACGCTCCTAGCCATGCATGAAGTTCATTGTCCCTGAGATCCATCAAAAACTGGAACAAAATCCCTGGAAGGGATCCCTGGAATGGCCTGAGAACAGGGTGAACAGGGCCCTCATTATGAAATGGGTCTCATGGTTAATCCCACATCCAGCATGCGGGACATACTGTACATAGCGAACCTTCATTAGGGGAGTGGTGCAGAAAATAAAATTCCTCAGCCTCTCTTCTGTCCTCAGCATGAACTGCATCCCCGCAATTCACAAAGGTCAAGATTGCTCTAGATTTCGCTGGGTTGCTGCAGTATACAGACGTAATTCCAAAACCGATACATATAAATGTACATTCTCTGATTATACGGAACTCTTTACAGGTTTTTTATACAGCTGCCATTAGTGATTTACTTATGTCCTGCCTAAATGGGTACATAGTTTACTGCTCTATAAGACCTTCAAGATTTTCCCTCTGTAAGTCAGAGTGAAGCTTTAATCAGCTTAGATCATTTAGTAAAATGCTTTCGCCCAGTGAGGAGGGCTCTGCCTCTGCATGTTTCAGGTATCTCTGTTTGCCGCTCTCCACGGTGGACCGTCCATATCTCCCAGCACGCTTCCATCCGCTTCGAATAGCTGCTTCATCATCCGAGGGGCCTGATAGTTATTCAGCAGAAATGCTGAACAGTTTCTGTTTTACAGTGTCTGCCATCCTCCCGCTCGATCAAATTTATGACGCGTGTGGCTCATTCAGACTAATTTATATATATGAATCTTAAAGATCTGCAATTCAGAGAAATAATTTGCACTCAATTTCAAATCTCTTTGGTCGAATACATGTCCATGGTAATTTTGTGACAAGTCTCTTTTAGAAAAAGTAGTTTTGCCTGGTCTCAGAAGACATTATTATTCCCTAGACTACTGTATGCAACATAGCCATGATTTATTTTGTTCTTTTGAAATTTCCTGATTGAAATGTATCATTTCATGGGAGTTACAGAGATTATTTTTGAGATTATTGGCATTGAGTTCACTCAGAATCATCCGTATGTTGCATAATGATGACGCAAACATCATCGCTTTATATTACCGCTGTAAATTTAAAAGCAAAAGCTTTAAATTAAAATGGGCTGCTTTGTATGGTAATTAGATGTTAATATTACTCCTCATAATATGAAAATGTAATGTCAGTAGCTACAAACAGTTAGGATCCTAAAAGACAACAAAAATCACATAATTTAATAATTTATCAGTGCAAGATTGCTGATGAAAAATTGAAAGTAGCCTGATCTGCAAAGAGCCTACTTGAACAGACTTACCTAATATGATAATAATAAAAGCCAGTGGCTTGTTTCAGTAATCTATGTTGGCAGTCTGACAAATAACACAATAGGAAATTAATTAAATTGTGAGTCATTCAATTTATTTACAGTTCCATGTTTTTTTTGAGAATATTAAAAAAGGTTCTTTGTTCTTGTGAAAAGTATGGGAAATCCACTGTGTAAGCACCTCAGGCTTTTAGATGGAATTGGAATTGGTGCTCTGGGTGGTTATTGTTATGCCCAGCAGAATTAATCATAATTAATTTAGAAAATAAATACAATCATTTTCAGCCATGTTCTCTGCTCTAAATACACCTGGACCATGTGCACTAGACTGGTAAAATAGCCCCTTAATGTGAAATAGATGAGCATGAATCACAAACTCCGCTGTTGGGTAATTCAAGAGCAGCATTGCCTTGTTGGTATCTGGAGTGGGCCATCATTCGAAAGGCATCCAGAAGAATACTAATGAAAAGGGCGACCTGGAGCCCGGTGTCGTCTGTGTTCTGTAAAATGTCTGTTTTGGTGGGAGCTCAGTACCAGGTAAGGCTAGTGTTGCTACAGCATCCGAGCTGCAGCTGAAATGGGGACATATGAAGTCCATTAAGGGGAGATCTGTGCCTCTCTCCGTCCATTAGCAGGCTGAGGGGTAAGAATGGATGCTGTGGCTGTACACAGGAGACCATGCGAGGAAAGGCTCTTCAGTCTGCATGATGCATGCACGCACACACACACACACAGACAGAGAGACAGAGATTTCAGAGACATTTTAAGCTGCTGGATCTGCTATAAGTCGTGATGCATAAAGGGAATCTTTATGCTCAGCAGTATTAGCACGACAAAAAGATGAAAGGACGAGCAATGCAGCCTCCTTTTTCACTTAGTGCTACATAAATTGCCTCATGTTTAAACAGCATTGAAGCATGTGCTCTTTTGATTTTTACATTAGTACTAGTAAAATGCCAGACACCACACAGGGCCATAGCGCCAGTCATAAATCATTTCAAAGTTCTTGCTACTTCAAGAATATGTGCCAACAACTAAGAAAGCCTCCTTTAGAAGAAAATTCTCCATAACAGACATAAACACATGGCAACACACAGAAACAAACGGTCTTAATTTTACTGCTGTCTTCAAGTTCAAGAATTTATTAATATCAGTGAGAGACCCTTTCGTACACCCTTTGCATACACAGGTACAGTGGGGCAAAAAAAGGATTTGGCAGGCACGGATTGTGCAAGTTGTCCCACTTAAAAGATGAGACAGGTCAGTAATTTTAATCAAACGTACATTTCAACTGAGAAACAGAATCTAAAAAAAATCGGGGAAATCACACTGTGTGATTTTTAAAGAATTTACTTGTATATGGTGCAGAAATAAGTATTTAGCACCTTCAAACAGTCAGACTCCAATCTCCACCATGACATGATTGTACACCTGCACAAGACCAGGACGAGCCAATCTACAACAGCTTGGAGCAATTATTAGAAAATGGAATCACTGACAATCGCTCAACCTGGAGCTACATATAAGATCTCACCTCAGTGAGGAAACAGCCCAGAACTTTATGGGGGGAACTGGTCAATGACCTGAATGGAGCTGGGACCACAGTAAGAACGGTTACTATTAGTAAAACACTATGTCGTCAATCCTGCAGTGCTCGAAACGTCCCCTTGCTTAAGATAGCACATGTCCAGGCCTGTCTTATGTTTGCAAGAAGAATGCTGAATTGCATCCCAAGATAGGATGACTGATCGGATGAATGTATCATGAGATTTTGAGCAAAAGATGACACAAGGCTGGATCTTCCAGCATGACCACGATCCCAAACACACCGTCTTGGCAATGGAGAAGTGGCTGCATAAAAAGCATTCGGGTTCTAGAGTGGCCTAGCCAGTCTCCAGACCTCAATCCAATAAAGAATCTGTGCCCAGTGACATCACAGCTCTTGAGAAGATCTGCATGGAGGAATGGGCCAAAATACCAGCTACAGTGTGTGCAAACCTGGTAAAGACCTACAGGAAACATTTTACATTGCTTAAGATAAACTTGTGCTGTTGACCAAATACATAGCTTCTGCACCATTATACAAATAAAGTCTTTTTATACATTCCGTCTCTAAATCTGTTAAGTGAGACAACTTGCACTATCGGTGGCTGCCAGGTACTTTTTTGCCCCACTGTATATAAATGATTGTTCTGTATGATTGAACGATCTAAAAATGTACAGATTTTGCCCTAAGCATTTTTAAAAATTTGTGATTATATGATCAGCGTGGCACTATAGTAGATGTGGTGCATTTAGCCTCCAGCATTGCTTTAAGATTGACAGAATGAACCACCAGAGGAACCACCTACCCAATCATGTTTTTTTCTTAGTGGTATAATATCATTGACATCCAAAAGGTGAAGACGTTTAAAATGGGAGGAGTCCACAGGGGTTCATATGTCGTAAGAAAATTACTGTGTAGTCTTAATTTAATAATTCTGCAATATTGTTATCATCATTACACTTACATAGTACAGGGTGGGCCATTTATATGGATACACCTTAATAAAATGGGAATGGTTGGTGACATTGAACACATTTTATAAGTGGTCATAAACTTAACAAAATTATGTTAAAACCAAGCACACCATTGTTGTTCTTGTGAAATTACCAATACATTTGATGTGTCACATGTGTCTTCCTATTGAAAAGTTGGATCCAAGATGGCCGATTTCAAAATGGCCACTACATTTACATTTACAGCATTTATCAGACACCCTTATCCAGAGCGACTTACAATCAGTATTTACAGGGACAGTCTCCCCCTGGAGCAACTTAGGGTTAAGTGTCTTGCTCAGGGACACAATGGTAGTAAGTGGGATTTGAACCCGGGTCTTCTGGTTCACAGGCGAGTGTCTTACCCACTAGGCTACTACCACCATGTCTGGAAATTCCACTATGGTCACCACTCATCTTGAAAAGTTTGCCCCCTCACATATACTAATGTGCCACAAACAGGACGTTAATATCACCAACCATTCCCATTTTATTAAAGTGTATCCATATAAATGACCCACCCTGTACATCTATGTGATCTGGTCCCCATATGGCTGTGTGTATGTTTTGTATTGTATTCTGGCTGCGTTCCTGCACTAGGAGAGGGCAGGATTAGTGTTGTTCACACCTTACATTGTCAGACACTCTGCAGACAGACAAAGCAGGAGGGGGCTAAGTGCCAAGGGCCCCAGGGAGAGAAAACAAAGCTGCTCCTCTCGCCATAATGCTGGCCTGGCTGGTACTACTGGGACCATAAGTCATAGGTCTTCTGGTGCACACAAAGACTTTGCCATCTCTTAAGGCAGAGAACCTGCATTACTGGTTCCTTTTAGAGGGTTGAATTAAAGGGTGGCTTGTGTTCTGTCCAACCTTTGCATCTTATTTCGACTAACTCATGTCAGGGGGATGTATGGCATGATAAGCTAAATGCTAATCCTCCTGGAAATGGACACTGCAGAGTGCGATGTGCATCCTCTCATTAACATCCTGAGCACAGCACACAGTGCCTTGCTGGTATGACAGTAATGTCCTCATGGGTGCAGTCTCACGCCAGGGGATCAGAAATTAAATGGTCCTTTATCTGGACAGCTGCAAGTATTTGCAAGTCAGTCATTGGGTAACATCTGCCACTGTGTCACAGAGTAGCGTCTGGGTATACAGGGAATAGTGAAATTTTGTGAGAGTTTGCATGCACTGCATCCATTGGTTGAGAATGTGATCCATTTTTTGTGAGCGAGAGAGAGAGAGAGAGAGTGGCATTGGGGGGGGGGGGGGGGGGGGGCTGATCCTTTGAACTTCCAGTATTAAAAGCAATGGACAGCCCTGTCAGATCCATACGAGAGCTCCAAACACCAAGCTGTTCAATCAATGGCTAATAATTAATTCAAAAGGCCAGAGATGACCTGGCCATATGCTAGAGCTTCAGAGAGAGAGAGAGAGAGAGAGAGAGTATGGGGAGGAGGAGGGCAACGGAGATTTCCTGACAGAGATCTCAGTGCCTCCAGAGAATGCAAACCACCACACCGTCCATCAGCTGCTGGATGACACACTGCAGGAGGTCAAAGGGGTCCAGCCAAAAATATCCCCCTCTCTCACTCACAAACATGCCACAGTCATACAAACACACTGAAACACACACACACACACACACACACACACACACACACACACACACACACACACGTTTCGGAATGTCTGGAAATTCCTACATTCATTAGGGGCAGAGCCACTTTAAATTTGGAGGCAGCAGCAGCCTCTCAGACCCAATTCTCCCATTTCTTTTTTATTTTAACTGCTACTAGTTCCGTTTTACATATTACTTATGACCAAAATACAAGTCACTGCTATATCTGATAAATACAGACACATGGGGCAGTGGTGGCCTAGCGGTTAAGGAAGTGGCCCCGTAATCAGAAGGTTGCCGGTTCGAATCCCGACCCGCCAACGTGCCACTGAGGTGCCACTGAGCAAAGCACCGTCCCCACACACTGCTCCCCGGGCGCCTGTCAGGCTGCCCACTGCTCACTCAGGGTGATGGGATAAATGCAGAGGACAAATTTCACTGTGTGCACCGTGCACCGTGCTGCTGTGTATCACATGTGACAATCACTTCACTTAACATTCAGTCAAACAAAATAAAATGAATTAATTATGTATAACGGGACCCCTTGTTGGCCATTTCCCTTGTTTTTTACAACTAGAACTATAAGACTAATTACCAGACAGCCTGTGTGTATATCTACTTTTAGGCAACAACACCAAAATTACAGGAATTTAGTTGACCAGCATAGTCTATAGTCAAACCCAGCTTTACTTCTTAAAAGATTTAATCAGTATGATGTACTACTTGACAATTTTTTTGTGGCACATAATGAAAAGCTAATGCTATTCTGCCCTATGCTATGCAATCATGGCATGCAAACTGTGACAGCAAGCTACTCAGTAAACAGCAGAACTCTACGATACAAGTATGACATTTACATAGCTTAAGGTGGAACATGTTTAAAAATACAGTTTGATCATTGTGTTTTGACGCTTTTTGGCTGTATGCCAAAAATCATTACCCTGTTACAGTGAAAAACATTCAAACTGGAGGCCGCTGTATCAATAAGGTATCGGCTAATTTGAAGAATCAGTAGCATACAGATGTATTGATCAACCCATATAAGGACTCGTACAAGAGTACTGAACTGTAACCCCCTCCGTACCTTCATCCTAAGGGCTTTCCACTAATGGGATCCAGTACCTGTCATTTAATCAGCCTCCCTGTCTGCAGGCACATTTGATTCTCGCCCTAATCAGCACCAAAACACCCAGCTGCCCCCACCCCCCGCTCCCCTTGGAACGCCATATGCCCCGTGGCCACGTCTCAACAGACAGCCCTGCGAGAGCGGGGATTACTCACCCTGCCCTGTAATGCCGGTGCTGAAATGGACAGGGACAGGAACTGTGCCAGCATTAGAGTAGCCTGCACTGCTACCAGGGGCCATCTGGCCTCTGTCTGTGTCACCGCCCACCGGGATCTCTCATCCCGTCAGACACAGAGAGCACAGAGCGGCCTTTAAAACACTGGCCTGAGCCCTCGTCTCCACATGACAAACTTTAATAGGGGACAGACATAAGAGAGAGAGAGAGAGAACAGTGAGGAAGATGACAGAGTGCGGCCATAAATGAAACTAAAATTGAAAGAAGAGTAATACAACAGAGAATAGAGAAAAAAAATTATGACAGAACAAAGAGAGAGAGAGATAAAAAGAGTGAAAAAAAGCCGACTTTCAGATGACTTTCATTGGCATATAAGATGTAGTGTATGTACATCCTTGATATTTATAAAAATAAATCTATACAATACAAAAAAAAAATAAAAAAATCAATGCCAACAAGAGGAGGCTCTATTTCTGCCTTCAGGAACATGATTTTTAAAACGTTTAAGATGATAGGGGCTTTTTTTGTTATGCCTACCTCATTCATGGTGGTATCAAACACTTGGCACTTAGCAGACCTTTATCCAAAGCGACTTACAATCAGTAGTGACAGGGACAGTCCCCCCCTGGAGACACTCAGGGTTAAGTGTCTTAATCAGGGACACAATGGTAGTAAGTTGGATTTGAAACTGGGTCTTCTGGTTCACAGGCGAATGTGTTACCCACTAGGCTACTACCACCCTGTCAATATGTGCAAATTTTGTCTCTTGCTCCTCCGTTTTCCTCCTCTTTCCACCCCACAGGGGTGTCAGCGGATGGGTCCTAGCAGAGTCTTGGGGCCACACCCGATACCAAACCATACGAAAATAATATCAAGAGTGAAAAGACAAGAAGAAGACTTGGAAGTGAAGTGATTGTCACATGTGATACACAGCAGCACAGCACACGGTGCACACAGTGAAATTTGTCCTCTGCATTTAACCCATGGTAACCCATGAGTGAGCAGTGGGCAGCCATGACAGGCGCCCGGGGAGCAGTGTGTGGGGACGGTGCTTTGCTCAGTGACACCTCAGTGGTACCTTGGCAGATCGGGATTCGAACCGGCAACCTTCTGATTACGGGGCCGCTTCCTTAACCGCTAGGCCACCACTGCCCGACTAATGACAATTATAGAAAAAGTGAGAAATCGGAAAGATTACCGAAAATTCACACAGCAGCAGCAGCAGGAGCAACTGAACTGAGGTGAAAAATGGCCGACAGACCTTTGGCATTACAAAATGAATACAAAACAAACTGATGGATCAAAATAAAAACAAAATGGCAAGAGGAAATGCGAGCAATCCATCACCATTAAGCTGAGGGTGTGGGGGCTCCACGTCTCCACGCATTGGTATTCCTGGTCGGGAGCAGATGCTGCGTTTTTTTTCGCCATGTCTTAGATGGGCAACTTGCGGCACTTCGGAATGCTAAACAGCCATGCCTGGCTGTCACTACCCGGCTGGTTCAGCCTCAATAGACAATCATGTGGATTTGACGCTTGAAGAGGCATCACCCAACCCTCTGCCTACCTCCGCATCAACATCAACCCCACCTCATGGCGTCTGTTTCCATGATTTTCTGTCAAAGCAAGGTTCTGCACCCACCGCCGGCATACCCGGGGCTGGAGTGTTTACAGCTGACGGCCTGCCCTGCCCTTGCATTTATGATAACAAGAGGAAAAGGGTGCAACACTGTCAGCGTCATCCAGGGTCAGAATTTTATCAACACAACACAAATAGTGGCAAAAAAAAAAAAAAGTTGACTGTTCTATGATGTGCACATATTTTAGAAAAATTACTGTTTCTGAATGTCATAAAATGTTTACAGATTTCTGTATAAAATGTAGACAATTGCATAGGTGGATTTAAGATAATCGCTATCCATACAAAATGGCTTGTGATATGTAGTTTATATATGTAAAACATCACAGAAAAATACCACAATTTTAGGACAAGGATCAAAAAGTTTTCCTTTTCTACAACATTGGCTCATGCCACGTCTGTTCCCTGTAAGTTTTATGGGAATCAGACTTGATTAATTGTATAATAGTATTTGTAAAGTAACGCACAGCGACAGATACACACCACATAAAAATAACCTCCTAGCTGGCAGTAATAAGGGTACATGGTTGTGGGTTCGAATCTGGGACCAGGCTTTTTTGAGTTAGAATTCTCCCCCCATGTATGCATAGGTTTTCTGCCGGGTTTTCCAGTTTCCTGCCACTGTCCAAAAGCATGCAAACTAGGTGGACTTATGACTGTAAACTGCATAAAGGTGTGAGCCCATGGTGTGCTGGCGCCCTGCCCTGCGCCCAATGTCTCGGAACCTGTGGTCCTGACATGTATTAGGAAGTTATTGACTTCTTAATGAGGTTTCTGGTAAAATTAACTCACGGTATGTGCAGGACAGTAATCACTAACTCAGATGACTTTCCGATTGACTTGCTTCTACGTTACTACTCTCACATAGGAACTCTAATTTAATGTAGTGGTTAAAGGAACTATATAGGATTTTAAAAAATCAATTTAACACATTACTTTAGTGCTCCCGACAATGAGAACATAGAAAATAGTCTGTAAGCAGAGACTACAGATAATTACTGAGACAATGCACAGACTTCAAGACAGGCAGAAAAGAAGAGCTGGGGAAGGGAGGACTGATGAATAAGACCTGAAAGTGAATGGAGAGAAGAGGGTGGTGCGGCTGGCAGTCATACTGGTCTATGGGCCTGTTCGGTATGAATGCCAGCAGGGCTGATTTATGGGCTATTGGGAGATTGCTATGTCGTGTTCAGCATCAAACATCCAGTCTGGCCTCAAAAGAAGCAGACAAAGACCGCCGCTCTTTGATCTGGCCCACGAAGGCATTGGTATTCACCATCCAGACTGGTGGAGAGCAGTAAACCCTGGCTGCATTTCCTCCATGCCTCTCTGTCGCCGTTTCCCATTCTGCTCAGCATTTCCTGTCATCATTTTCCTTTAGACCAATCCTTGGACAACATTTTGATGTGTTTTACATTATTTCTAGATGAGGAATTTTATGTAAAAAAATTAAACAACGTGCTCACATTATGTTTGCCCGTTCATCACCATACAGATATAGTGGTCATTTGTTATCACACCTCAGCCTATTTTTATCTGAATAAAAACCTAATCTATCTATCTATCTATCTATCTATCTATCTATCTATCTATCTATCTATCTATCTATCTATCTATCTATCTATCTATCTATCTATCTATCTATCTATCTATCTATCTATCTATCTATCTATCTATCTATCTATCTATCTATCTATCGCAATAACAAAATTACGTTTGAACTGCAAAATCTCAATATGACTGCTTTTCCATAATTGAACTTAAGTAAAATTGATCTTATTATGCTTTCTTTATTCTGTTGCTATTATTGTGACTCTGCTCTGTTGTGGTGATTTAATAGTTAAAGAGGCTAAGAAACCCAGAGAGCTGCTCAGATCCGGACACTTCTATCCATTCAGACTCACAGCACTGCAGATAAGCGGCTGCTGCTGAAATTTCCTCTCCGGCTATAGAGCATATGACAGTTTTAGCTGTGTCATTAGTCCTGTGACCAGTTTGCACAGAGCCCCTGCTGATCCGACAGCAGCTACATCTCAGATATGCGCAGCACTGGGAGGGCACGGGTTCACATACCTGCTGCTTTCAATATTCTATCTATTTCTGGGCCTGGACATTGGTACTTATGTATTTCTTTGTTTAACTGATGCTTTCATTCATTTACTGACTGCATGTTTAGTTTTTCTGGATCAACGTATCATTAACATTTACGTATCATAACATTTTTGATCAATGGCTATACGGTCCCTTATTTAGAATTTATTGTGAGGTTGGGAGCTTGACGGATGGGTCATTTACCCCATGGCTATTAGAATCATTAAAAGGTCAGGCGTTGCAACAGTGCAAACCAGGACTAACAATAAAAAAAGAATAATTAAGGACCCCCCCACCCTCACCTGCTGCTGAGACACCCACGCTCTGTGACATCTCTGTTCATAAACCGCTCCAATGGCATCATCCCCACCTCAGAAGTGAAGTCTTTCATGGTTGCATATCTTGTGCCAGCCCAACCCAAGAGCAGCACTGTAAAGCGGCACCAGACCCAGGAACCCATTTCCCCTCCACTCAGTGGTGAGTAATTATCCTAGTAGTTCACAACTAGGAGGGATTATGGAAAAGGGGAAGAAAAAGAAAGAGGTGAGAACAACGCTTGTGTTTGTTCTTCAACGGGGGAACGTGTGACTCTTGTCTTTTGCCCTGTCGAGGTGCTGGGATGAAGAGTGGATTTTAGCGCTCTGATTAAAACAAATTAAAGTCAAGGATTAGTGTCATGCCGTCTGGGCTGAAGCTCAAACGGCTGATGAGAGAGAAAGAGAGAGACGGAGACAGAGGGAGTGAAGGTGATTATAAACCAATCCAACTCTATTCAACTGTGCTTTCAAACCATTACATGCTAGAATGTTTTCATGTTTTGGTTCCAATATTAATTCTATCTCGTGACATGGGGTCAACTGTGCCCCTTGTGGCTGCAGAGAACACTGCAGACTTTAGCCTCAGCTACATACACAGAACAGCCCGGTAGTGCATGGTGAGAGGAAGAGAAGAGAACATGTTGAAGGAAAGAGAGGAGTTTCCATTCATCAAAGCACACAGCAAATTACAGATGGATCATCAGCCACAGTATTGTACCCACCGTGGGCCATTTTACCCACACATACGGTCCCGGATGTCTGACTGAGGTCTCATTACCCCAACAAATGAGGCAAAGAGGCAGACAATGGACGGGGGTGAAATAAGGGAAGGCGAAAAGGGGGACACCATATGTTGTGCAAGAGTTTGTTATTCTAATCTTATTGGGCTTTCTGGCACATGACCATACAGATACACAAACAGACAGACACATACACAGGAAATACTGTTAAACAGTGGACTGGCAGGCATAAGAGAGGAAATGCTGGACTATGCAGCATGGTCTGAATGGGACAGGGGCGCGGCCAAAGCTCACAGAGAACAAGTCACCTCTAATGTGACACCTGCTGGTCACTGGCAGACGGATAGACTTATTCAAAATGTACGGTGCTGTCAAATTTCATCAGGCTCACTGCACCGAAACCGTGGATTTGAAGTCTTGTCAGTGTTGTGTGTGCCTCTCTGTAATTACCTGGCTAATTAACTGCGTTGATTGGCTTTTATTATTTCTTTAATATTATTTCTTTTGCCTGTTTGGATTATGAACAATTGTTCATTTGAGTTCTGTGATTTATTATTTTTATGCATATTTTTCACAATAACAGATTTTTATATTAGACAAAGATAAAAAATAAAATTCAGTTTTTTTGTAATGTTTATTGAATAATTATTTGATTTATGGGCGGTGAAAAGCTATCCAACCCTATCTGGCCACCATTTGCAGCAAGAGCTGCAATCAGTTGACTCCAGCACCTCTTTTTCCTTTTTTTTGAGCCATTCAGAGGTGGAGTTGCTAATGTATTTGTTGTCCTGGTGCATAACCCAGGCGTGTTTGAGCTTCAGGGCACGAAATGATGGCCAGACATTCTCCTTCAGGCTTTTCTGGTAGAGGGCAAAATCCATGGTTCCATGAAATACAGCCAGTTGTCCGGGTCCTGACTCAGCAAAGCAGCCCCAGACCATCACACTTCTTCAGCCCTGCTTGATTGTTGGTGATGTTAATGTTCTTATTATGAAGTGCTGTGTTGGGTTCACACCAGAAGTAAACAGTTCAACTTTCCTCTTGTCTGTCCACAGATTATTTTCCCTAATATTTGGGGGATGATCAAGATGAGATGGGCATTCATGTACTCCTTGGCCTGCAGTTCTTTACATCTTGTTCTGGGGTCATTTGTGACTTTCTGGATAAGTTGGAGACACTTTGGCTGTGGTTCACTGGTGTCCCATATCACTAATTTTGTAACAATTTCCAGATTGATAGATGTCAGTGACTTTGTTTCTAATGTTTTTGAGTTTCTTTGTCTAATTAAACCATGTAAGTATAAGTAATGTATACAATTAGAAATAAGGAAGTGGGAAAATACTGTATGATGTTATAGGACATCATTGTTAGTGAGTATGGATTCTACTAAAGTGCATTGTGCATAGATAAACCCCACTTACAACCATTGTGTCCCTGAGCGAGACACTTAACATTACATTTTTGGTGTCATGATTTTATGTGATGACAAGATGAGGGGCCGAATGTCAGAAGGGACCAGAAACCCAATTGTCACAGGGGGAATTCGATGACGCACTTGCAGACATACTTTCGGCGTGGGGATAAGCCGTCGTACCGGTAGAGGACGCTGGGCGAGCGGGGCAGGAGGACCGGGGGCGCCTGGCCGGCGAGGAATGAGGAAGTAATGGACGCGCTGCAACGCAGCGGGGAGTCAGTTCGGGATCTTTGGGAAGGACCGGGGCAGAGGAGAACCGGAAGACGGCGGGTTTCAGGATGGTTCGGTATCTTTGGGAGGACGGGAGTAGATCTTGGGCGGCAGAAAGGTAGGGGAGCATGGAATCCCGTCTTAACCGAGGGGTCAGGTAGGTTCAAGGTCAGGGGCAGGAAGAGGTTGGAGTCAGGAAGTTCCGGTCGGGGTTCCTTTCGTGGTTTCCAGGGGATCAGGCAATTCTCGAAGTCGTGGGCAGGCGAAGGTCGTATTACGGGAATCTCAATTATCGGAGGTCGTGCGTGAGAGAGCTAGCGTCTCTGGCGAGTAAACTCATACAACTCATACAACTCATTTAACTCATACAAAGAGCGGGCGTGTCTCCTTGGTGTTACCTCCCTTTTATACTTGCCACCGCCCGCTTCCATTTCCTCTTCCGGGTTGCCATCTCCCAGGCTGGTGAGGTGCCCTCTAGCGGGCTGGAGGCGCGTTGGCCATGACACCAATAGAAGCCTAGTGTGTAACATTTACATTTACATGTACAGTATTTATCAGGGTGGTAGTAGCCTAGGGGTAACACACTCGCCTATGAACCAGAACCAGAAGACCCAGGTTCAAATCCCACTTACTGCCATTGTGTCCCTGAGACACTTAACCCTAAGTTGCTCCAGGGGGGACTGTCCCTGTAACTACTGATTATAAGTCGCTCTGGATAAGGGCGTCTGATAAATACTGTAAATGTAAATGAGAAACATAGCAGGAGTTTTCTTAGAGCTTCAGATGGCTAAACATAATATTCAGTGCTGTTACTTATATTGGCACAACTAAATAACAAACAGCTATTTTTTATGACAAAAAATAACCTAAAGTCTTAATTCTCAAATTGTTGGTGCTCACAATTCACACAGTTCACAGTAAATCGCGATCCAATAACTCTGTGAAGAAATCTTTTTAACCTGAGTACTGGATCACATCTCAGCATGAGGATCCTTAATGGGCAAAGACACAGAGGGAAAAATGGAAAAACGTGAGCTGGAAAAAAATGGAAAAAAGTCAGCACCAACAGACATGCTGGCCAGCTGGAGCAGATGAGTCCAGGAAGCTGGGCCTTTTGATTCCTTTCCAAACAGGCTGGTGGATCAACTCAGTCTAAAGGAAACAGGAAAACAGGGGAAGTGTGTGGGACTCACAGCTCTGTAACCAAACGTATGTAGGTCACAAGGGTCCAGGCTTTTCCTCTCTGTCACTCTTAGGTTATTTTTGTACGGGTTTAAGGGTTGCGGGTGACCTGGGTTCTTTCATCAGATGTGGTAAGTGATGATGGAGAGGTAAAGAGTGCAGTGATCAGAGTTCCAGAATACCCACTCCTCTTAATCACTATTAAAGCCCTCTAACTCCGTCTTCTCATCTGTCCTCACCTTCCCGTCTCCTCCTCACTTTGCCCTCCACCACCCCTCTTATCTCTGTGCCTGTCTCCTGCTGTCTGCTCCCCTTCTCCGTGCTAAAATTAAAGGCAGTGTGGGCTCTGTGATACGGGTTCCGTGGCGCAGGTGGTTGGGGGGGGTCAGCTCTCAGATCTGGCTTGTAGAAGCCAGCGTGTGGGCGGGTAGGTGATGGGGAACTAAATAGGGTTTGGGGAATTGGTGCAAAATGTGAACCCATTGTCAAATCAACAGTCGCATATTAATAAACCGGGTCTGACTGGTACATTCAGAAGCTGGGTGTGTGGAATGTATTCAACATGAAAAATGCTTACCAGCCAGGACTACTGTCACCTAAGCTGGCAGTCATCTCCTGATCACTGGCACAGGGCAGGATGGGAAAGCAGGAAATCATTAGTGGAAGATCTGTGAGTGATTAGTCTGCCAGTGCAGCTGATAGGTGGGTGCGTTTGTATGAGTGTGCCAATCCGTGCCAGTTACCGTGGTGTACACATCTCAGAGGCTTGTCCATTGACATACACTGATGTCATTGACAAGCTTTAAAGGTGTGAAGATTATTTAGACATGAGCCCATGTTGTAGTCGATATATAGTCAGTTGTATCAAAGATATTTATGTTCAATTAGAAACTAGGACACAGACATCATTGTTAGTGAGTATGGATTCTACTAAAGTGCATTGTGCATAGATAAACCCCACTTACAACCATTGTGTCCCTGAGCAAGACACTTAACATTACATTTTTGGTAATGTTAAGAAACCCAATAGTAGCCTAGTGGGTAACACACTCGCCTATGAACCAGGAGACCCAGGTTCAAATCCCACTTACTACCATTAAGCCTAGTGGTTAAGGAAGCGGCCCTGTAATCAGAAGGTTGCCGGTTTGAATCATGATCCGCCTAGGTGCCACTGAGATGCCACTGAGCAAAGCACCGTCCCCACACACTGCTCCCTGGGCGCCTGTCATGGCTGCCCACTGCTCACTCAGGGTGATGGGTTAAATGCAGAGGACAAATTTCACTGGGTGCACCGTGTGCTGTGCTGCTGTGTATTCCAAGTGACAATCACTTCACTTTCATTGTGTCCCTGAGCAAGACACTTAACCCTTTGTGTCTCCAGGGGGGGACTGTCCCTGTAACTACTGTTTGTTTTTAACAGTAATTGTTTGCAGCAATGTCCAAAAAGATGCACCAGTTTTAAGGATAAAAATTTCTTGAAGCAGCTGACAGCACATGGTGACAACTGTACATGGCAACAACCGGGCTGCGGTCTCTAATCCTGCACACAAGTGTCACTACAGGGTAGATATTTTGCTGAGTGTAAATATAATTTGTGCATTTCTATGTGTGCATGACTCAGCAGTGCCCAACCGAGACTCTGTGCTAAGACCACGGATGTGTCAACAACAGCGGTATTTGGGAGCAGCATGCGGTCGCCTTCGATTGCCTGAGAAAAACAAAATTCCAGCCAAGCCCTGATGGGCACAGATCTTCTGCTCCCTAGGACCAAATCAATGCAAAACACTGCAGCCACGAAGGCCAGATCCTATCCGCCTTGCTCTATTAAATTTGTGGACACTAGAGCTACATTTCACTGCATGTGATGCATTTCACTGCATGTGATGCATTTCACTGCGTGTTGTACTGCTATAACTATGCCTGTGACAAGTTCAAATCTTGAGTAAAAATCTTGAATCTTGAGATACCTGCTGAATGAGTCTGGTTTTCACTGTACAGTACCAGGTTGAACTATTTTTCATGTTCTTACCAAGTGATTGAGTGTATCAAAGTGACAATTAATGAGATGTGTCCTTTTATGTTTTATGTTATTGCCTTATCATGTTGTCTTTTTTTTTTAATGGTACAAGAGAGGTGCTAATGCTAGATCATTTTCTCCTCTGGGTGAAAGTTATGGCTGGCTTGCCAGATGTGGATGTGGATACCGGCGGTCCAGAGAGGAGACCTATAGTGTGTAGTAAAGGACGCAGTGGCTCTGTGCACTCGGTCTGTCAGTACAGTCACTGTGGGTGAGCAAGGACAAGGGCGATGTTTCTTGCTGAAGTGTTCCTTAGAACGCAATTGCATCTGATGTCTGTAACCCAAGTCTCTGGAGTGGCCAAGAGAATAATGACTATGAGTGACAAAGGGTGGCAAAGAGAATAATGAGAAAAGGGGCGTGGTTTCAATGTCTTCACTGGACAAGCAGGTCAGCCTGACTTCACTTAGCAAAACCACCGAAATTAAGCAAAATGGATACCAGCTATTGTCGTGGAGAATTTGGAGTCTTTGCCAAAGGTCCTGTCCACACCACAACGATTCTCTCTAAAACGGGTTTACGTTTTCTAAAAAAACCTGCTTCCACATGGAGCATTATCTGAAACGTAGTTGTACACATAGAGATGAAGAGAACATCCCGGACGCAGTTTTAATGACCCTCCACACCTGTAAGTGGCGCTGTAACTCCCCGCTCTCGTGTCTTGTTTTGCATCTAGTTCTCTGTTAAACTGCCAGAACATGTCTCCAGCCTTGTGTTTTCATTAGGGAGGATTTCTTGTAATCGCTTTATGAGGTTCTGCAGCTACTGCAGCACAACCACGACACATCCGCTACTGTTGTATTCCGTGTTCGGGGTTATAGGTCAAGTTTGAGGTTGGGCTCATACATCAGCGAAATAAAACTGCTCTCAGACCAAACATGACTGGCACTTTGCATTGATCTCCAACTCGTTATTTCCTACGGCTTGCACAGCACGAGAGTTTTGCAGTGGGTAGGGTTAGCAGTTAGTGAATCACAAACTTCGCGGCGCATGTCACCTTCTTTATTCTGCTGGACCAGAGCTGTGGTGAAAGTGTTCGTGTTGGGTTGCCAACTTTACCAACCCCAAATGAGATTTTCTTGCAGGTGCGTGCGTAGCTACTACAGCTAAATATCTTTTACTGACTTAAAAAATTGAGAGCAAATCTTTGGAAAAGGTTTGATGTTGTGACACCACCATGCCCTTGGTACACCAGGTGGCGCAAGTGGACTGATTGTGGGTCCTAATCACTTACAGGTTTCTGTGCCTCGTGTGTCACCCATTTGGCATGACAGATGGGTTAAGAAGTTAGTCTATTAATTTATTTAGCCTTGTAGGTATGATGCAGGTGTTTAACCTAGGCAGTGGTGGCCTAGCGGTTAAGGAAGCGGCCCCGTAATCAGAAAGTTGCTGGTTTGAATCCCGAAGCGCCAAGGTGCCACTGAGGTGCCACTGAACAAAGTCCCCACCGTCCCCACACACTGCTCCCCGGGTGCCTGTCACGGCTGCCCACTGCTCACCAAGGGTGATGGTTAAATGCAGAGGACACATTTTGTTGTGTCACCGTGTGCTGTGCTGTATATCACTTAACTTTAAAACTTTTTTCCTGTGTGTAACTGTTAATAGTTAAATGTGAATTCTAATACTGACAGGGTGTGAAAACATTAAGGGCCTATAAGAACAGTTTTCTCATGAAAATGCATGAGCGTAGACTTACGGAGCATCCCTGCACACTGTAACAACACGCACATTATTGTCCAGCACTTTGATATAAAACACGGTTCGATATCATTAGATGGAAGTTATTGGAGTTCTCAGCAGATGTAGCTGATACCAGCAAATGGTTCGATTGTGAGTGGCTCACATTTGGGCTTTTACTTTCAAATCAGCGATTTCTGGGCCATGAGGTAATTACACTCTGCTAATTGGATGTCATTAGCCTTTCTGAGATGGGGGAAATGGAGAGGCTAATTTCAGCCTTTACGAATGGTGAGCGCTTTAATTGGGAGAGCATCACACTACAGTTTTTCTGCAGGTTGGCATATATTTGTATGATACTGGAGCATGCACACGCATACTGAGACGCAGACAAGAATCGGCAAATCAAATCTAGCCACCCACACAGTGCTGAATACCTCATAACAAACATAGAAAATACTTGAAACTGATGGGTGATATAAACCCATTAAAACACAAACCATTTGTATAAAACAGCCCGAAGCTAATTAGGGTTAGATTTAAGGTCATCACATCCAAAGATTATCAGAGCCCGAGTCTCGGAAGATTGACACAACTCGACACATGTCTGAAAACAGTTGTTGACATTTTGTTGTTCAATTAAGATATGGCTCACAGAGTCAAACAGAGGCCCTCGAAGAACCACCACTGTGTCTTTATTTCAGTGTCTCTTCATTTAAAAAAAAAAAAAAAGATTTATGATGTGTTTTTATGAACAGACAGTCCTTCAGCTGAATAAGGTGCCGATGGAACATAAAGCCTGTCACAGGGAGATGCATTCTGCCATAATCTCTGTGAATCACACTGTTTGCTCAGCGAAGCACTGTTCGGATTCTAATTTTACAGCCATTCTCCCACAGCCTCACAGTCCGAACGCCTCCCTGAGTCTGGTGTCTGTGATAATACCCTAAACCCAGCCTGTGAGATGAGATTTAATTGGAATGACAAGAAGGAATGCATTCTCTTATCCCGCGTCCCCTCCTGTCACCCACCCTTCTGGCTCAGTTAGTTCCACTAACGGGATTATAGCCATGTCAAGCAGTGTTGTCCATACCCTAAAATATAATAAAAATGCCATTCAGCTGCATCTTCCAGTATGTCTCCCAATCAAACACCAAACAGGGTGATAAATATACAGAATAGACGGTATATCCTTTTATTTAATGAAGATGAATAGGGCTTTGTAAAAAAAAAAAAGCGAGCTTCTTGAACCTGTTGTGCTGTCAAAAGCATTATGCTAGCTGAATGGGGCCACACCGCACACGCAGCCACGAGGACTTCTGAAGCTTCGCCGTTTCTCATCTCTGTCTGGGTGAGGAGTCCCTGCAAGACAGAGCGAGCTGCCCCCCTGCCGTCTGTGGATTTTTCGAAAAAACCACAAGACAACAGGCAGCTTTTGCTGTGTCCATTCACATGCAGTGCTTTTATGTATAAATGTGTGTGTGCCACTGTGTGTGTGTGTGTGTGTGTGTGTGTGTGTTTATAAATTTCCCCCCTTTTTTCTTTCTATGTAAAAGTTTCACAGCGCTTGCTTAGGGACTGGGAAGCGGAACGTATTTCTGCAAACGGGATCTCCTCCAATGAACGGTGTCAGTTTAACTATGTGCACATTGAAAAGCGAAAGATAAGACACTTTCACTTTCAAAATGTCACTTTAGAACAGGACTGGGATGAACTCACGTTCTGGAAACCGACCCCAATGGGTTCCTCGTCGAAGTGTGACCTGCGGCCAAATTTTATTATAAACCGTATTTATTTATTATTAAATTTTTTACCACATTTGCTTGGGCAGCTCGAGTGCAATGATGTGCCCAAAGCAGTTCTGCTTGACACTCTCATGAAATTGGTGCTGTCCCTTACAGCACTCTTAATTTGAAATGAATATTCTGCCATTTGCTGAAACATGGACGCATTCGGGCGCGGTGTGTTGCGGCGTTGTGAGACACACGCAATTATGTGAAACACGCATGACAAAAAAAAAAACTAAAGGCCAAATGAGCGCAGAAACCCCAATGGCAGCCAGTTCTTGCTTGATGAATGTGTGTTCCCTAGTCGCCGTGGACTGGTATGAGCTAGGTTGAGTGTAAACAGCGCTATTGACCGCAGGGTTAAGGGTTATTTTCTGTGTTATTTATAACCACCTTTGGCAAAAAAAAAAAATGAAGTAAAAGCTGTTATGCACTTTACTGTTTGATTCATCCTTCATCCCTGACCGTTCGCCATCAGTAATAAACAGGAAGAACTATAGTTCCAACGAGAATTGTTAAGATAAAGCATCAATTTTTGAATAGCAATTTACATCATGCATATGAAAAGTGTACTTTAAATAAAGGTAGATTTTCAACCGTTTAATAATAAACCTCCCGATTTTTTATGCTCACAGAATGCAGTCAGTCTCACTGCTTCATATCATTCAGACACACTGCTCTTATAAATGGTTGTGCCCTGATTGCATTCTGCCCGTACCTGAGCCCTCCCACCACACGCCCTCAGGTACATTACAGAGGCTCGGATTCCGGGCACGGCTGTATCTTGTAAATGCAGCAGGCCTTGCGTCTGGGGTACGAGGGAAGGAAGAGGGAACCCCAGACCACACCTTGCGGCACCCGGCTGGGCGGCAGGGCTGAAGTCGGGATTCGAGGCGTGGCGCTTACAAGAAATCGCGAACGAGGGGGAAAGTTATAAAAGGATGTCCGGGAGAAGCTGCCTTAATCTCATAAGCAATGCGTTTGTTCCACTCTGCAGATTCTGTGTGTATTTTAAGCGAGCTGGTGACGTCACTGGGCTGAAATTTGCTGTGATTAATGGGATAACCTTCAAGCCTCATCCTTTTAACCAGTTTGGTGCGATCAACAGATTCCTCCCCATGAAAATGGAAGCAAGTGGCATTAAGGAAAGTGGTGTAAATAACACTTAAATCAGCAGTAATATTTTCAGAGAAGTCCATTACACAAAAAACATGAACTTTCAGTTCTTAAATGCTAACACAACTCATGCAATGACAGCATACAGATGGTCTAAAAGAGGCATATAATCATATTTAACTTCATTTGACTGACAGCTATATGACTCACCTGCTATTGTAAGACCACAACCTCCACGATTTGTTAAATAAACAGCTTTGTGCTGGATGGTTAATTTTTTTCTGTGTGTGTGTGTGTTTGGAATTTTTTTAAGCATGCCGGAGAATATAGCTTTCAGTCGATAATATTTACTCTCCACATAATGGCTTTCCATGATGCAATCAGCTGCGGGCAGAACGGCGGGGCACAGGACACAGCATGTCAAATCAATCAATTTGGCACGTTTCAAAGGAAGGCGCTGTTTCAATCATCTATCACTGCCTGTTACATGAACAGCTTTACCGAACGCCCTGTGACAAGCCTCCGAGCCACAAGACATGTATCCCAATTGCAGCAAATTAATGCAGGGTCCCCTGTCAAACAGCAACACGTTAGAATACGTTTTTGGTGTCATGATTTTATGTGGTGACAAGATGAGGGGCAGAATGTCAGAGGGGACGAGAAACCCAATTATGGAGCGGCGCGGGGAGGTAGTAGCCTAGTGGGTAACACACTCGCCGATGAACCAGGAGACCCAGGTTCAAATCCCACTTACTACCATTGTGTCCCTGAGTAGGACACTTAACCCTGAGTGTCTCCAGTAACTAATGGTTTTAAGTCGCTCTGGATAAGGGCGTCTGGTAAATGCCATAAACGTAAATGCAAAGAGGAGGGTGAGTCTCCACTTGTCTCCACTCACCCACAGATGTTGACTCTGGCACAACAAAGCGACAAACGGGACGACAGGGTTCAGACACGAAGAATACGAGGAAGGCAGGTAAAAGGATCAAGCTTACTTGAGTTAGACTGCTTGATTAAATATGGCCACCGCCTCATGAGGTCACGTGACGTTACCCCCTCCTCCAGGGCCGACCCCTGACGGTCCCGGAACAGAGGAGGAGCGCCACCGGTACTCAGCAATGAGGGACAGGTCAACAATGAAGCGATTCGGCACCCAGGGCCGTTCCTTGCAGCCATGGCCGGCCCAGTGGACCAGGTATTGGACCAGCATGAATCCAGGTTCCGCTCGACCGTGAAGGCGGGACCCCAAGCAGTGATCGGGGTCTCCGGCGGAGCTGGAGCAGGTGGGTGTAGAGGTGAGGTGAGGAAGGGTTTGAGGCAGCTGATGTTAAAGACTGGGTGGACCCAAATGGACGGAGGGAGGTGGAGATGGTAAGTGACTGGGTTGAGCAACCTCAGACCAGCTGACGAGTGGAAGGGGCTCCAGATGGGTGAAGAAGGTGGGCTGGTAACCACAGCAGACCTCGAAGGGACTGCTGATGGTGGAGGCTGTTGGTGACTTCCTCCTAGAGCAGGAAGAGTGGCCATGTCTGCGTTGCTGGAGGAAACGCAGGAAACGCCCCAGCTGCTGGTTGACTCTCACCGCCTGGCCGTTGGACTGGGGGTGAAAGCCAGAGGAGAGACTGCAGGTGGAACCGATGAGATGGCAGAACGCCTTCCAGACAGCTGAGATGAACTGGGGACCTGTCCTGAGGGAACCCATGCAGGCGCACCACATGTTGCCCTCTTACATTGATGAACTTTATTCAGCAGCCCCTGTCTTGGGGGATGGATATATTTGTCAGGAAGTGACCAGGCAGTCAGGTCGAAGCTGAAAAACCGCGCCAGAAAGGTGCCTGATGCCTAAAAAAACTGTACAGAGCTTTCCTTAAAAAGGAAAACTGGGCACAGGTGAGTCACTACATCCAGCGGAGACCGATAAATAGGTGTGGAGAGATTAATCTCGGGTCAAGGGCTTTTCTGAGGTCGGTGTTAATAGAGGGCAGTGAAATTCCCGTTGTAGCATGCAAACAATGGGAGAGCAAGTCAGAAGCCCGCTCTGCATGCCAAACGCATACACACACACACACACACACGCTCATTAACACTCCACCACGAGCCGGAATGAATTGCACATCCTTGGTAATTGAGTGGTGAATGTGCCGCGTGGTGTTTCAGCTACATTATTTCAGATGTAGCTGTGACATTATCGTGACACGTGACTGCTGGATTGTGAAAATGTGCATAATCACATCCTGAGCTGCATTCCGGTGTTGTGTGCGCGAGGGTTTTATTAAATAAAGCAGATCTGAATGTTCTGCTATCTGTTGTAAGAATAGAAACAGGATTACATGGCCCATATCTGAACCAAGTGTGCATGCATGTCAGCAGGTATGCATTTTTAAACCGCCAGTTTTCCCACACTCTGCAAAGTCCTAGCCATGGCGGTGTAGCAGTGTTAAACAGTGAAAAGAACACACGCCGACGGTTCACCTTCCACTTCTGTCATGTTTTCATTCATTAATATTACATGGCCAACAATAGGCTGCCAGAAAACTGAGCAGGCAAATTAAACAGAGCCATCTGGAAAATAAGGCAAGAATTTGTCACGACTAGGCGCTGGCAGCCCACGCAACGAATCCGGAGTACCGAAGAGGGCACGGACCACCAGGAAACAGAAATGAGACAGAGATGCTATAGATCCTCACTTATGCACTAAAATGTATGTGTGTGTATATGTACACAGAAATAAAAAAGGTATAGGGGATCATGCAATTGTGAACCTATGATTTGTATTCTCTCAGGGTGTTCTAGGACAATTTAGGGAATGGATGGATGGATCTAGTCTTCAAATGTCTTCATGCACAATGATTTCAGTTCAGTTCTTTTTTTATTCAATGCCAAAAGAGGGTTGGCTGAGATACATTATGTATATTGAAATATTTATTGGTCTGGTTGATGAAACCACAGTGTGGCCGCACACCTCCTAGGGCCAGTGATCGAATCCCAGCTCCAGACGTGTACATGTGGAGCTGCTTTCTCCGTGTGGATGAGGGGTTTCCTCCGGGTTCTCTGGTTTCCAACGTTGTGCAAACTAGGTGAATTGTGACTCTACAATGTATGAGTGGTGTGAGTCTATCGGCGTTTGTGTGTGTGCCCTGCAGAGGGGTGTGACAAATGTCCTGGGGCGGAAGGGGAGTGTGTGAGTGAGTTTTTAGATAGTTGAAAAACTAATGCTACTTTTTTTTAGGATGCTATCTGTAAAGTTCTCAAAGACCACTGTGTGGGTCATCTAATGCCATCAACCTTATCTATTGACCAGCATAAACAAAACTATCTCCAGAAAGCTGAGATGAACAGGAACAGGAAACGTTTTAAACCCAATTTGCACATACACACAGACACATAGTCTCGTTTAAGACTACGTGTTTGGATTAATATGTTATGTCAGCTTTTATGATATGTCTTTTCTGGTCATAACAGTGCTTTAACTAACTCATTAAAGCACTGAAGACCACGCCCAGCTTCTTGAATAAGACTGCTAATCTATTCTTTTTGACAGAGACAATACCACAAATTCACTTTGGATTCACTTTGCTGATCTTTAACTTGTTAATGAAGTGATATGGCTTTTATGTCAGAGCTATATCAACCATATGAGTCGAGATTATGCCCATTGGCTGTCTCTGCTTCTCTTGCATCTCTGGGAGTGTGTTGAAAATATGATGTATTAAAGATTAACAGGGATTTCATAGTTCCAAAATCAGTTTAGAGGGCATTTCAAAACAATGATTGGTAACAGGATTTAAACCTGCTGTGATAATGTTTCTAAAATGTATAGTAGCAAAAGATACAGTAGTAGTAGTAATCCTCAGGTTTCACACACAACAACAACGATTAAACATATAATTCAAATTATTGGGGCACATATTTCATGAATGCCTATTGATGGATTTGGGCACATGTGTCATATTGATTGATGCATATTCATATCTTCATGAATTAAGAATTAGCATGCAGGAGAGATGTCAATAATCGGTGAGCCCTATTTATAAAAGCATGATTAAAGATTGTCTTCTACAAAGCTACAAAGTGTTTTTGAGTGAACAGGCCCCAAGCTTAGCACGTAGCTCTAAGCTTAGTGTCATGATTAATAGTGTCATGATTTTAGAGCATCCATCATACCCCTCCATTATTGATCTGTCTGAATGTGTTGCTATCCTGTTATACTGCACCGTTTTTTGACTTCACACCGCACTTCACTGTGTATGACTGAGATCACAATAAAGCTCTTCTTAACTCTGCTTTACTAAGAAAAACCAAAGTGGTCTGCATCTTAAAAAAATCTAACTTGGGTCAGTTTGCTCCATAAGAATTAGCAAATTAACAGAAATGGTAATCTGCAGAATAAATTCAGTACACAATGCTTTCATCTTCCATAACACCAACATTTTCCAATGAATTAAACAGCATGGTGAACAAATGGTCCTTCCATGTTCAAGTAAATGCAATACAATTTTAAGCCATGTTTGAAAACTTCTGAAGAACCACAGCAGTGCTATAAGTCTTACACCAAATTACATCATTGTGAGTAATAAAAAAATTGTGTAGTAGACTGTATTCTGAGTATCAAAAATGTGTCTAGTCTTATATTATATTTTAATAAGGTGTTCTCAAATAGGCCACACAAAGTAAGCAAAATGCCCAAAAAATTTAAATGAGTATCCAAGCATCCCATAATGAACCCAGTTCCTTAACATAAACTCTATTTCCTCTAATCATGCTTATCACCCGTATACACTTGTTTTACACAAAAGAGGAACAAAGATGACAACACAAAAACAAGCTAGTCAAAAAAATTATTAAAGATGCAATGTACAAGGTATTTGCCACCAAATTTACTTCATCTACTAGAAGGCAGTGTTTCACCTCAAAGCCAAGATGTCAAATCATATTGCAGCAAGATGCTTGCTGGTGTGCTGCGTTTGTTGCTCAGAAGTTGTTCAGTCAGGTTTATTGGCCAAGTATGTTAAAACATAGATGGAATTAGTTTCCAAAAATGCTGTCTGTGTTTATGGAAATTCCAGTTGATAAGAAGTGAATTTGCTTTTAATTTACATGGCACAGCATGACCACAAGTGCATTAATGTGATTAAACCACTGTTTAGTCTTTAATTCCAAACACAAACACTTCTGTGATTATATGGTACTATATCATATTGGTTCCTATACAATATGATAGTAAGAGCTGCCCATGTGCCACTGTGACTTTAAACAATCTAATCAGTTGGAGTGATATTTAAAATAATGTTGAACTGTGCAATGCATTTTGTCAATTGTTATTTATTTATTGCATTTTAATTATTAAGAATTTTCCATGGACTGTTCATGGAACTCTCTCCCAACGTTTCCTTCACCTTCCCGCAAGCCCTTACATTTACATTTACAGCATTTATCAGACGCCCTTATCCAGAGCGACTTACAATCAGTAGTTACAGGGACAGTCCCATCCTGGAGCATCTTAGTGTTAAGTGTCTTGCTCAGGGACATGATGGTAGTAAGTGGGATTCGAACCCGGGTCTTCTGGTTCACAGGCGAGTGTGTTACCCACTAGGCTACTACCAGCCCTTCACACAGGCTGCGACATCCTGCTTTCCGCTGCACAACAGCAGAGATCCACACCTTGGCTTATTGCATGTCTGCAGTTGTACTTTCACCACTTCCTGTCCTACATGGACAAACAAACTATTTCCTTCCAAGGTCTCTACGTTCTGTACTGCAGAAACAAGATTTCAATATAAATACAATCAACAGATTCATCCCATTACCTTAACAGTTAAGGTGATTTGATATGCCACATCGAATTAAATTTAGCATGGAGCTAAGTTACTTTCCATTTCAAAGTAATTTCTTTATGTGCGTATAGTTCATAATTTTTAAGGTCACCGTCTCCTTCATTTGTTGGTCTCTATTTGTGAACTTCAGGGCAAGTTACAGATTTGACCATGCATCCACAAGAGTCTGCCTGTGTATGTGTGGAGGATAGGTGGAGGTTGGGGGACGCATGTGCTGCTGCCTGGTGTAGCAACTGTCCTAAGGGACACTTTGTAATTAGCCACGTGTCAATCATTAGTGTTTTGCATAGAGGAATGCAAGGTCTGTTAAATTTGTCTGTCAGTCATTTCCCAATGTTTGTCTTGAAGTCTCATTATGTATTTAGGTGTGTGTGTGTGTGTGTGTGTGTGTGTAAGATCTCTTTGAATATGCCAGTTCATTAATCACCTCTATTCTCTAGAGAAGCCCCTAGAATTTCAAAACATTCTTAAAAGTATTAGTGTTAGCGGGTTACTGGGAGTGATTATATCGAGTCACATTTTCCATTATTGTGACACACACACACACACACACACACACACACACACACACACACACACACACACACACACACACACAGCAAAAAGAGGGCCTGTCTGTCCACTAGGTCCATTTCTTCATTTTGGTTGCTCAGTGTTTTTCCCACTTCCCGGCTGCTTGTGTGAACACGCTCCGTCTCTCTGGGGAGCCTGTGTGAATGAGGGGAGAAGCCTGGCACTCACTTCACCCCCTCTCTCCATCCTACATCCACTATTACAGCTGCAGAAAGAGCCTCCAGCCGAGGTTCACGCGCTGCAAAACTCACTCTGTAGTTCTGCCACAGCCTTTTCAGACCCAGCCAAGGCCTCAATATGGATCCATCTGAAACGGTACCAGGACCCTAAAACACAAATGCTTAAAATGTCGTCAGATTTTGACATCTGAGATGCAGACTGGGCCGCACCAATTGTACCGGCAGGCCAATTGTAACAACCTGTCAAGCTCTGAAACCAAAACTCCAAAGAAGTATGTGCTCATGGCCAGGCAGCTCACTGAATAACGTTGCACAGAGAAGACACAGGTTTTAAATCCCATGTGTTTTTTTTTTTTTTACTCCAAGTATAGGAGGGTTTGGGAACAACATTGGAAGTCCAATGTTGGGGCAGAGGTGGCCTAGTGGTTAAGGAAGTGGCCCCGTAATCATAAGGTTGCCGCTTCGAATCCCTATCCGCCAAGGTGCCACTGAGGTGCCACTGAGGTGCCACTGAGCAAAGCACCGTCCCCACACACTGCTCCCCGGGCGCCTGTCATGGCTGCCCACTGCTCACTCAGGGTGATGGGTTAAATGCAGAGGACAAATTTCACTGTGTGCACTGTGTGCTGTGCTGCTGTGTGTCACATGTGACAATCACTTCACATTACTTTATCTTTATCCCTTTTTGGTTCATGTCTCAGTTACCTTCTTACCTGGGGGGTTTGGATTTGTAACGTCGGACAGCAAAGATTGCTTCACCAGAAGGTCCAACTTTCTAATCATGTGTGAGTAACTGTACCTGGCATCTTGTATCTTCCTTTCGCTCTTCTCCAACAAAGTATAGGCAACTTATCAACCAAATCACACCTCAATAGTGCGACTTGCAAACACTTTTAACACCAAACAACCCTGCAATCCTCAAGACAGCATTAAAAAAGTCCTCTTTGTTTTGTTGGTTTCATTTTTGGATTCTCTAAATGGTGATTTTTTTTATTTAATGCGTTCAGCTCTTCTGCAAAATCCTAAATTGTCTGATACAATTGCTGTTGTTAGAGTCAGTGTAAAAATAATGTTGAGAAATAAAGTAAAGTTAAAGTGAAGTGATTGTCACATGTGATACACAGTAGCACAGCACACGGTACACACAGTGAAATTTGTCCTCTGCATTTATCCCATCACCCTGAGTGAGTAGTGGGCAGCCATGACAGGCGCCCGGGGAGCAGTGTGTGGGGACGGTGCTTTGCTCAGTGGCACCTCAGTGGCACCTTGGCGGTTTGGGTTTCGAACCAGCAACCTTCTGATTACGGGGCCGCTTCCGTATCCACTAGGCCACCACTGCCCTGAAATGTGTGTGCTGGATTGCTTGGATGTAAACTACTTTTTGAACTTGGCACAGAGGCAGATCCCTCAGACAAGCTACATGAAGAATCTGCCATGTTAACGGAGTTGGTGGCAAAATGCTTCAAATCTCATGAAAAGAAATGAAGAACATCAGAGCGGGTTTGTTGTATATCTTTCGATACTTTCTGAGGTGGGATTTCACAGTGAAGTTGGGGATGGGGGGGCAAAAAAAAACAGGCACCTTTTCTCATCTCATTGTCCTCTGGGATCACAGGGGGAAAAGATAAGCCGTCTGAGGAGAAGGCGATCGATAGGTGAGTTTGTCTGTGTCTTCAAATCCTGTGAAGCGTTACCAGACCCGCAAGGCAAATGGACTGACCATTTTTCACTCTGTTTATGACCTCAGCCCACATTTGCATGCACCTACATCCATGTACAGTAACGGATTATGAATTCATTATGAATTATGTTTATAAATTCATCTTTCTGGTCTTCTGTGCACCTCTACATCACGTCTGATTATCTTGGTCAAAATATCCTTGATGCACAAGAGCAGGTGTGTCTGAAGTCATGTACTTTTAAACTCAATCATTGGTGTGACCCCTAGAATCATTTGTCCAGTCTATCTGCAGCTTCACATGAAATTCACACCCTGAAGGGCACATCGTGTACAGACAGAACATCAAGGTAGTGACCTAATGGAAGTACACAGTTTCACAGTAAGTACTTGGCTCACCAGGGGTACATAATCCTTTGGGCCTGTCCAGAAACATTTCAACACTTGCTGTTTGCGGTTACGGGATTTCACCATGTAGCCGCACTGCCGTGTTCTCAGTGTTCCCGTTACTCTCACTTTTACTGAGACCACCGTGGAGCCTGTTGGTCACATGCATGAACCACAAAGCCCAGTTATAGTGACAGAAAACTATGTAGGTGTTCACTGACCAGTTTCAGAAATTGGACAGCAATAATTCCAAGAACATACAATTCTAAACAGAACAAGAGTCACTAAAAAGAGCGCCCTCTGCTGTGTGCTCTGCTTCTCATGCGCGTTCTGATGTGATCAACTCTCCATTACGCCAGTGGGCAGTTTAACCATTCTGTTGCCAGTAAAGCCAGTCACTCACGCTAACACCTTTTTAACGTATTACAAAAATCAATACATATTAAATAGTTGCTTCATCCCCCCAAACTACCCGACCTCAAATTTTGGAAAAGGCTGAAAACTACATTATATAGCTACTCCTAAATGATTCTACAGCCCCGCCCATTTTTCTGATGCTGGACTCTATAAATGCAAATAGTTGTAATGTTTCCTGCCCTACACTTGTGCTTGTATGTCTGTAGATTTTCTTGCATGGCCCCCCCCCTCTGCCCTGCAAAACAAACCAGAGGAGCTATAACATATGTAATTGAACACATCAGTGCTGCCGTTAATTCTGACAAAATTAAGATTTTAATAATAATGAAGAACACATCTGCTGATGCTGACCTGGAGGCAACTGTGTGCCACGTCTCCACGTCATGAAATACAATAACACAATAATACCAAAAGGAATGTCTGTCTCTGCACTCCACGGTCCTCAGCCCCTCCCCAACACCTTCCAGACTCCATGCCAGCTTCATTTAGAAGAATTGAAGAGTTGATTGAGTAAGGCTAATAACTGGGGTGTAGATTTACTCAGAGCTGTGGGGATCCTGGCCCTAAACTTGATTTTAAAAAATCTCCTCTCAACCCCACTGCTGTCTCAGAAAAAGAAAAAAAAAATCAATGAGTGCATTACCGACATCGCATCCACATTATATAAATGCTGACAGTGATTTGGGTAAGGGGATCGTTACGTGTGATGGAAAATGAACGGGGTGGCATGTTTGTTAAGGCCAGAAAAAAACAGCATGATTGCTGAGCTGAGGTCCATTGATTAATCCATTACAGGCAGCCAGGAGGGGTGTGTGCTCCTCACTTTACCTTTGTATTCCATTTGTGGTGATTCCACACAAGCGGGGGAAAAAAGACAAAAGGCAGGAAATGCTGAAGAGACAGACCATTAGATGCGTGCTCCTCTCTGTATATATGAAGAGAACCTCTGTTACCCAGGTGCCACCTGAGATAAGAAGCCATTAAACAACCTTCAGTACATTTTCCCCTCAGAAGAAAGCAACTCATCTAGAAAGTCAAACCAGGGAGGAAGCAGGTCAGATGCCCTGTAGTGTTTGTTTTGTTTCCAGTAATAGACTGAAGATTTTTTTAGAAGAATTATGTCCACCCATACGCAAGAATATTTCGCAATATATTATGTGACAGTATATTTCGTGTGTATTAATATATTGAGAATAGTACATAATAATATATGTTGATATATTCTATAATAATATATTTTATGTGTAAGCAATATATAAATATATGACAATATATGAAAATATTGCAATTATACTATTTAATATATTATTATATATACAGAAAAATGTCTTACATTAAAATGAGATTATATATTGAAAAAGGCATTGAAAATATATGGGGAACTTTGTCATATATAGAAATATATTTACAAATGTATTGCAATACAAATTCTAGTATATAGAAATATATGTTTGTTTCATAAGGGCACCCCTACAGTAGAGGAAAAGAGACTGGAGACCGAAGCTGGACCAGATAATGCTTTTGATGCACTTTATTATTATTTTTCAGTACGACAGTTGCCTGTTCTAGGGGTGATTAAACGACCTGTGACTGATGCCTATAACGTATACGTATGTTCAGCAACATAATACCAATATAGGGTAAATTAAATACTAAGTAAATTACTACAATTACCTTTTATTAGATATCATTGGTCCACTGACCAAGTCGCTGACCCCTTTATGCTTCAACTTTAATTATACATAGGAATTCTATATAGGATAGTGGTAATTCCATCAGAGATCTGCACCATTCCTTTTCAGGTCTCTACTTGGTACTTCATAAGGTATGTTGTAAACATAAAATAGAACATGAAAGGCTGAACACTGAATGTTTTTTTGTGTCCTGTTTTACCCCCTGTAGAATCTACCCACCACATCCTGATCAAGATCAAACTAGGTCCGTTAGATCCGCTGTAGGACACCCGCAGAGCATGACGGGAATGGCATTCCAATAAACAGTCTGCTTTAGAATAACAGAGTATCTCAGTTTCCCTCCATCTTGTTTAATTCTATACAAAAACCAAGCACTATTCACATCATTGACTGTATCAGAGGCACTAAGCAGATGTGCCAAGAGCATCATGAAGAAAGACATTGATTCCACCCACATTGATATTCTTCAGCAAGGAAAGAAAGTCTCAGATGTCAATCAGCGTCGGACACAAACATTAGACTATTAAATGAAAGTGCCAAAAATGATTTGCGTGAAACGTGTCTGCAGATTATTTTTGGGGTTCATTAATAAAGAGGATTCTGCTTTGCTCTGAATAAAGATGCAGGCAGGGAAGGATGTTTGATCTGCACCTCATAAATATTAAATCACACGTTACATTACATTGTACTGGCATACAATATAGGTCACTAATTCCTTCATTTCCATTCCCCTCCTTCCCTGTTTTGAATTCTCCTGTCCTCTGCTTTGCTTCAGGTTTTTCTTTGTATTTTTTTGTCAGGGGTGTCTAGACCGGGCAAGGCTATTTATGACCAACACAAATATTTCCTGTAATGCTTTAAATGGAACTGGGGTTACAGTCAGAGCGACTTCTAGGCTTTAGGAGTAATGCATAGAAAGTCTGCACATTCAGAAACATCATTTTGTGTAATTAACGTTTCTGAAATTGTGCCATGAACTACTCATTCGCATGCGAGGATAAACAGTAAACTGCTATAAAATGCCACCATTGCATTTCACAACTTAAGGAATTCATAACAATGGTATAAAAAATGTAATAAATAAGGGTTACAGGGTTTACTTCGCTTTTTGATTTTTTTTGCAGTGTTAACTTCCCCCAGACGTAGGTTAACCGTTAATAGTTGTCACTGCAACTGTTTTGGCCTCCATCCACAGTCTGCATTCTTCCGCTCCTCCATAACGACTGGATTTGAGGGCAGGAGAGACGACGAGGCATCGTGAGTCATTTCAGTCGCTGTCGAGAAAAACTTCTATTCGTTACACAGCGCCCACTCGTAGGGAGGAGGGGAGAGCGAAAACAGGGCACGTTGGGAGCGAGTAGCGGTGAAC
The DNA here is from genome assembly GCF_900700375.1 of Denticeps clupeoides. NCBI lineage: Eukaryota > Metazoa > Chordata > Actinopteri > Clupeiformes > Denticipitidae > Denticeps > Denticeps clupeoides. The sequence continues at coordinate 6,880,830 of NC_041725.1, read as the reverse complement.
CGCGCCGTCTCGGGTACGAAAGTTCAGCGCCGGAGTTCACCCTTTGATCTCGCTGAGCACCTGCCTGTGGTGAAAGCGTGTATCAAGGCAGCTGCGCGCTTTCATCGCAGTTCAGCGTGCGGCGCAGTACTGTATTTATAAACCTGAGCCCGGTGGCAGGCAGCTCTTGACTTCAAGCCGGCGGAGTTAAATCACACGAGATGTCATCCACAGCGGGTTTCTTGATGAGACGAAAAAATGAAAAACTTCTGCTGAGCGACGACATGAGCTGAAAAAGCAAAGCCCCGAGTTCGAGAGGAAGGTCAGCAGAAGGCCAAGTCACACCAACTCGCTCACTATCCACAACTGCTGAATCCACTTTACAGGGGCGTGGCTGCCGGAACCAATGCAAGGATATTGGGTGCAGGGTGTTGGACCACCGCGGGGCACACACATGATTCACACACACCCTCATGCCTAGGGCCAATTTAGAGTGGCCAATACATCTACAATGCAGGCTTGTGGGTGGTGGGAGGAAACCGGAGAACCTGGAGATAACCACACAGTCACGGGAAGAGCATGCATGAGGCCATCAAGAAAACACTGTGCCACCACATAATAGATCCTGTAGGTGACTTACAGTAATAGAGAAATTGAGAAAATTTGAGTCCGTGGAGCTAATCACTATTTTGTGCTCCCTTTATGTACAAAAAAGGGACATTTGTTTTCACCAACACTGTCCTCATACTCTTGTCCGTTATGTTGATGTGGGCAGTTCACAGTCTACAGTAACCTTGCAAAAAAAGCCTACAAATATTGCCATGGTGGAGGAGGTTGAGTGGAGGCAGCATGAATTGCTTATAAAGTTTATAAAGAGACATTCATACAGACACTTTATAACATACATCAGTGACGTCTTACACCGAATCTCCACCATCAAAATCTTTGTAGTGCATCCCTCCATTACGTGACGTTCAAAAATACATAAACTCATGATGGAACCACAGCAGCAGGCCCTCGACTACCACTTACCCTCAGTGGGCGGGTTACAGTGTTCCATCCATTTGCACTATTTTGAATTCAGAATATGTCTGGTGGAGTGTCCAAAAAAGAACGAAAAAATTGTGAGACCCTGCTCCACGTCTCCTCTGGCACCTTTGCAAACAACATCCTTCCATCATTTCTAAGGGCCCTGAGGGCTCTTGGTTAAACTGTGGTGAAATGCGGGTGGGACTGTGGGAATTAAATGCAGCGACTACACCCCTCAGCAACCCCCCCCCCCCCCAACACACACACACACACATCCGTGCTCACAGGAGAGCGACATGCATGTTGTCCCGGGCGAAAAGGAAAAGTCACACCAGCAGCAGAGGTGACACCTAAAGTCCTGGGAGCAGATTTAACGGGTGTGTTGAATTATGCATGCCGCCACCGCACAGTGGCTACATTTAACACCTGCTACCTCGCGGCGTGCCGCAGAATTATTCAGCAGACCACCAGTAACCTATGAGCTCCAAAAACCTTCACCTGGCCTCCCCTCCATCATCAGAATACAATGGCCAGTGGAGTGGCGGACTGGAGATGATGGATTATGCATGTGTGTTGTTATTGTTGCAGCAGAAAAGATTTGCCTGCAGTAGGAATTCTCATTGTCACAAGGACTGTTTATATGAGCAAGTCCTATTTTGTGTATGTGTGTGTGTGTGTGTGCCTGAGTGAAAGAGAGAGACTCGTGATAAATAGGTATATGTGACTTAACGTTTCTCTGGGCCATGCGGTGGGCAAATAATATGTTCTGTATGAGAGAGAAATAGAAGCCATTCCGCATACAGAACAAAGCCTTATAATAGGTCAAAAAAAAAAAAGAAAGCAGGGCAAATCGTGAATTGGTGGCCACCCCATATGATACAACCCCCTAAAGCAATATTCTTTCAAAAGCAGATGTACCCGGTCTTGCACGGACTGCAAATGACGCAGTAGCTCATCCTAACAGGACACTTCCCGAGCTCATTAGAGCACCTACTGAGCAAACCAGCTTCCATCACAGAGGCAGTGCCAAAAGATATTTTGTCTCCAGAGATGGTCGTCTAAATGTGGAGACTGCTTAAAAAAAAAAATAATAAAAAATCCAAAGCGCTCATAACTTCACAGCCCAAACACCTAACTTGTAAAATCCATAAACAACACTCCATTCTGTCAAGTAATTACAGTACGCAGAACCATGCGCCTGGGAACACACACATGGGAGGCAGGTGGCGCGGCGTAATTATGTATGTATGTAAGTTTGTATGTGCCTGAACTTACACGCTTTCTGCGCTTCGCATGAAATATTAAAGAAAAAAAAGTATAATACTTAAATTATAGGCGATAATCATCAGAGTAGCACAAAAGAATGCGTAGATCTCTAAACATTGGAATATTTTCAGTGCCACGGGCTGTAACATTTTGTTAAACATTTGTATGGCTTCAGAAAGAACTTCTAATTCTGAACCATGCTCTGTGTGCCTCCTGTAACTGGAATAAATAAGTGAAAAACTGAAAAAGACGACCATCTTTCTTCTCCACTGTCCTGCCTCAATCACCCCTCCGAGCAGTAAGAGAGGATCCAGTGTCCCTTCAGTGAATTTCAATGGTGCCCTCGTGGACCTGGGATTCTCAGATGAGCAGAGAAATGAAAATCGATAAATGAAGAATGCAAGGCAGATTAAAAAAAAAAGTTCATCATTCACCCCATCGATCGAAAAGGCGGTAATGGGGGCTGTTCGAGACCTCAGCCTGGAGCCTCTGGCGGAGCCTTTTAATTTACGCTGTGCCTAACTGCTCCACATTAGCGTGTAATTACATGTCTAAATTTAGTCAGAGTATTTTTATCGCTCCTTACTATATCCGGAGAGTTGATGAGGTGGGGGGGTGGAGCCGGGTAACCTTTCTCTCTTTACAATGTTTACTACTGTACTATGGTTTCCTATGGAACTACTACTGCTGATGTGGCAGACACGCTGTACAGAGGGTAAAAAAATAAGATTTGAAGAGACTGGAGACATTTTTGACAAACCCAGGTCAGGCAGACCCCGCAAGACAACTGCTCGAGAAGACTGTTGGTTCATTTTCCACTGCAGCAAAGCTCCACGAGACCTGGTCACCTGAAGTCCCTGTGTCAACCAGAACAGTTAGTCAGATTCTGTCTTGAAATGGCCTCCATGGTTGAATCAGTGCCTAGAAGCCAGAACTAAACAAAAGACTATTGAAAAACCGTGTGGCATTTGCCAAGGCCCAAAGTCTGCTAAAAGGATGGGCGCTGGAAAAGTGTCAGAAGGTGGATTTTTTCAGATGAATCTTCTGTTGAATTACACCACAGTCGCTGCAAATATTGCAGGAGACCTACTGGAGCCCGCATGGATCCGAGATTCACCCAGAAAACAGTGAAGTTTGGTGGCGGAAAAATCATGGTCTGGGGTTACATCCAGTATGGGGGGGTGCAAGAGATCTGCAGGGTGGAAGGCAACATCAATAGTCTGAAATACCACTGCTTAATTTGCTGACATATTTTTTTATTTGCAGTAAATGTATAGGCGACAAAACTTTTATCTTTCCAAAATTTGACCTTTCTGTCTTGATTTTCAGTGAAATTATTTCATTTCAATGCATTAAACATCATTTGGTAGGGTTTTCATATAAGCCTTTCATTTAAGCTATTTCTAACACCAATTGATTATTTAAAAGTCAGGTTAATAGCAGGTGTTTCTACAAAATAGATAAGCGACAAGACTTTTGTCAAGAACTGTATTAAATATGCATTTGGATAAGTGTTATACATCCTTTTAAATGCTGCAATTGGGAATAATTTTTGATATAAATGGAGTAGATAATTAGTGAAGACATGTCACAGACCTTTGTGTCATTGTAGCATGTGCTACATACAAAAAAAGTCAACAGGGTCAGAGAGAAAAAGAATTCGAAAAATAAAATTGGTGAAATTCTAAAGATGAGCAGAAAAGCGAGGGAATAATTCTGCTGGTTGCACAGACTACAAGGGCAGACAGTCTGCTTTTTGTTTTATGGAGCCCATTGTTATTTAGCTTGACTCTCTCTTTGATAGGCTGACCCTCAGCATTCTTGTTAATAGCATGGCTGCTCTTTTTGGGCGAGGATGAAAATGTCAAGTCAATTAAAGTCAAGAGGAAGACCCAGAGTCAGGGTGGAGCACAGCCTATTGGTTTTCTATCACCCTGCTGATTTACTCAAGGGTGGGGTGTACACCGTAGGTATGATTGAGTGAAAGGAGATGCACATGTGCACACAAAGAAATAAATTATTGTTGTTATTATGATCCTTTTCTGTTATATACTTGTGGCAAAGCCTCACAAAATGTCCATTTATTGCACAACACAGACGTTCAAGGACACAAGTCCAAGTTAAAAACAAATAAAAAATCTGGATAATAGCAAATCATATTTAAGAGCCCAGAGCTCATGAACACGAGGCTGATGACGTTACTTTCAATGATGTCTTTTTTTCTTTTACTGGAATAAAAGTTCAATGTATTAATGTATTGGCCTAGCGGGTAATCGACTTTTAATTAAAGGTTTGTTGGGCAAATTCTGAACAGCCAAGGTACCACTGAGGTCCCCTTGAGCAAGGTACCATCCCCACACACTGTTCCCTGGTGCCTTTCATGGTTGCCCACTGCTCACCTGGTGATGGGTTCAATGCAGAGGACACATTTCGTTGTTTGTACCATGCGCTGTGCTTGCTGGGTAGTACAATGACAAAAAAAAAAAACTTTTCAACCATAAAGCGTGTTGATTGAACATGATGAGTAAAAAATTTAGTGTGGAGAGGAACCAACATTTTCATTGTGAATATAATCCCAATCTGGGAAGTTCATAATGAAGAGTGGCAGTCGGTGGTGACAGTTTATTTAACTAACAGATAATAGTATATTAATGTTACTTTTGTTTGTGTAACAATATGTTTGGAAAAGATTAAGCTGTTCTCATGAATCTCCCCGTCCATTAGTTCTCTGGATGGATAGTTCACTTTTTTATTGGAATCTAGCCATTTTGTATAAGTAACAGATGTTCTGATTTGCACAGTAACACAAGTTAAAATAAACTATTTTTGTCAGGAGTTTCATTTAATTTGGACTCACTAAAATGGACACTGTTGATATTTTAAAATCCCAACTGCAATGAAGCCCTCAGTGCAGAATAAATCTGCCTGTTTTAAATGCCTTGGTGAGTTGATTTGAATAACGTTGCGTTCTGATCTTGGCTCGCTGCTGTTCTCAGCAGGTGAGGTCTGCTGGAGGCTGTGATGAAGGCCTTGGAGGCATCAGCACTCACTCACACTCACGCTCAATCAGCTTCCTGATGGGAGAATAAAAGTGCTCCTAATTCAAAGACAACCTGAGGAGGACTAATGACCAGAGGGCTTAAAACTGATAAATATTCAACAGGCATCCTTTCATTTAGAAAGAAGGAATGAAAAAAATACCCGAACATCAGCAAAAGAACGCTAGAACCAAATAGTGCGATGCACTTTGAATATTTAAAGGTGAAGAGCAGAAGGATTGTGAAAATACATTATGTGCTTACATGATGTCATATGTCACAAGTACAGTCATGTGAAAAAACTATAAAGATCCAATTCCAACTCTTTTATTTCTTGTTTAAATATCTATTAATTAATACTGGTCATGCTTTTTTTTAACAGTCAAAAATGTTCATAATTTACACTCATGAGCCTTAAAACCAACATTTTAGATTCTAACCTCTCGCAGGTGATAAAATGGTGAAGAAGGTCGGCCCTTTAGAACTAAAAGAAGCTTGTCGCAGGGTCATTGAGCAGACTTGACTGCAGGACTGGGGCTGTGATGACACTAATGGTCCGTTGTGGCCACTGTGAGTTAAGTGCCTTAGCGACAGACTTGGCTTGATGGGAGTAAAGGAGTTTTCGGGTCTGGGTCAGTGCAAGGTCAACATCTCCCGACTTCAGTATTTCAGCACCATGCCACTGGTTCCTAAAAATCTTATAATTTAAATTATTACTTCATGAAATATTTGGATTCACACGTTTGAATCCAAGGGAAAGGGATTCAGATGAAGATCAGGTAGGAGAACCCGTGGTAGGAAAGACTGATAGATCTTTCAGCAGTGCAGTGATGAGAACTATTGTCAAGAACTTACACTATAGACACATTTTCTTTATTGTCGACAATACTCAGCACTGGTGGTTGCTTATTGAATCATTGTTCCTTTGGCTGGAAACATAAGGAGAGGGGCCAGTATGGCACATAGATGACACATTTTTAGTGACCATCTGGTCAAGGGTGTGGAGGTGAGCTTATGTGAGCTTCTTTTTGTCCCTGACTGAAAAGACCGAAATAATGAACATTTCAGTGTATATATGTGTGTGACTGATAACAATGAGCGCTCTACGTTTAGTCAAAATTTTATATATCCCTCTTTTAGGACCGCATCTCCATATATCCAGGTTTGCACATGCATGGACTAGCCAGTCAGCCAACAACTGTCGGTTGCCATAAACAGATGTCATCGTACAACTTTTAAAATAGAGAGTAGTGCATATTTTCAAGCGTATTCTAATACCAAAGAGCTCATATTGAAACAGAAGGAACAAAACATTCAGCTTCTGAATGTCAAGGCGTAAGGAATCTTATTAAAGAAGATTGCAGCTTCCCGATTTAACAGAAGAAAATGAATTTATAACATTTTAAAGTTCACAATAAGAAGTTGATAAGACCCATGTCAGACTATGGCAGCTCATTGAAATGATTTCAGCTGATGGATGGCGCTCATAACCCTTTTCATTTCTATTGCGTGGGTGTACGGAAGGTTTGACTCATGCATGCAAGAAATACTAAAGCTGAAGGGCCAGCTTTGTAAATTTTACACCTAATGCATGTAATGCATGCATACAATGCATGGTGTAAAATGCTTTAAAATGCACCCAGATAGTGGAGCACAATATGATCTTGTGTTTTTAAAAGCACTTTTTTGATATTCTTTCAGTTATTAGGTTTACAGGCATGTAAGAATTAAATATGTGGGGGGCCAAGCACTTCCATTTGCATTAATATGTAATATCAAAATGTTTCTCTGATTTTTTTCTCAAAGTGATTATCAAACATTAGCCAAAATTTTAAATGTATAGTTATAAAACACTGAAGTGATTTTAATACATATCTCAGTTTCCATCACCACTTTGTCCTTATCAGGGTCTCAGGGTGGGGACCACCACAGTAATACTCATCCAGGTTTGGTGTTATGTGCACAGACTACTGGCAGACTCCAGTGAAGAGATCCTGGTTCCTGAAAACTGCTAAAGGACGACTTAGCATGAATCGAACCAGAGGGATACCACAGCCACCACTACCGTAACAACTAAAGCTTCAAATTGACATACTGTATGTGAATTTTAATAAATGGGATGTGGTATATTGACAGCACCTTTAGTTTTAGTAATAGTTGCTAACGTTCAATAAGGCACATATTTACTTATACCAGCCATGAAATAATGGCTGGAGATGCGCAATTATAGTACAGTATATGTAAAATGAACATAGTGTAGACAAGGTCAGCCCCTGGTATGAAGAACATAATGTGGCAGTGAGTGCGATTCCAGAGAGAGGTTAATACACAATCTCTGGAATGCAGGGGACCCCACAGACAGCCTGGCACATCCTTGCCATCTTTCCCAATCCCTGTACCCGAGCCAGCTCATTAAAGACTTGGCAGGGAGCTGTGATGAAGATTTCTGCTCCTCCTTGGATAGGGTGGCCTCTCCCAAGGTGTTTTTTGAAGCTCAGTGATGATATTGTTTTGCAGGCATATGCTCGGGAATGCAACATATTTGACAGACCACTGAGACACAGCAATGACATTTCTACGCCAATGTCCCTTTATCACTATTGAGTTATTTTTTGGGATTTTGCTTGGTTTTGGGAATCACCCCAGCTGCCGTTCATTTGGTATGGGTGATTAGAACCCTTTATATGTTCACTTATCCCTCACTCCCTTGCTCTGCATTATTTGTGGAAGTGATGCTGTTGGCCACTGTTTTCAGTTTGTGTGTGTTTTTCTGGCCATCGTGCCTCGGATTTGTGTTTATCAAAGTTTCACAGTCAACATGTCTAGCATTTGTGCCTCCTTCTTTTGCACCCCATGGCATTACACAGAAAAAGACAAAGACAACACTTGGCACAAAAAAATCATGCTGGCAGGGTCACTATTATTTTGTACTGATCACTGCTGGAGGATATTTATTTTGGTGTAGATTGAGAAGGCTGAGCTGTAATGTCAATTATTCATCAGGACCATTGTGACTTCTCTGCAAGAATATCAGCTTCAGATTCCAATTTCATTTAATCAAAGTCAACTTCATTTTTACAGCAATGCATTGAAAATTTGATAAAATAGCATTTTATAGGGACACTATAAAATGCATCAAAAAAATAAGGAGAAAAACTCTTGAAAGTATATACACAAGCTGAACATATATTTGGATTTTTGAATGCCTGAATATTATTCTATTTTAATGAATTGGTTTAATAAATAAATAAACAATATAATATAAGTAAATGCAATGATTGACTGGAGTCCATTTAGCAGAGGATTGTACAGCTCAGTAGTGCGTTAAGCTTCAATTAGTGAGCAAATGCAAAAAATGAACCAATCATCCTAATAAGCAAAGTTGATTGTGTGGATGTATAACACAAATCTGCACTACAATTGGTATTATCAGGAGTCATTTGTTGATTTTACTGTATGTTAGCAGATTATGCTACAAACAGGTTATAGGTAAGCAGAACTGATTGGCGTGTTTGACACAGGCTGAAACATTATCAGCTGTATTTTAATGTCAGAACAAAATGAGTGCAGGGCTGTAAGAATGTTCTTGCTAACTTAACAGTGCTTAACCCCCCCAAATGTGCTGTAAGAAGCGAACATAGCCCCAAGACTCATCTGAGACCCCCAGGGCTACATTTCAGTGTAAGGCCATAATGAAATGTTATGCATGGATGTGCTCATTTCAGACCAAATGGTTCTGGTAACACACAAGGCCAGAAAAATGTAGAAATGACAAGCCCATCCTCTGCCTGTTTAATTGGGTCTGAGGGGGATATCTTTGAAATAGCACATGGGCACCGTTCACAATCTGGATTTCACTATTGTACCAATGAGAATACCTGAATGAATAATCTATCTGCATGTTTGATTTGTGGTCCCAAGACGACCATAATAGAAATCCTGTTTGTGATGTCTACTGACACCCCTCTTTAGAAGCGGTATAAGAAGCATAGAGAATGCAGGGAAACAGAGGAGGAAGGGGGGATGTAGACGGCCATGTGATGTATTGACAGAAGCGGGTTTAAATCGTTCAAAATGAAAGCAAGACAATCGTGTCCAATGAGAATCTGAGGTCAATGCCCCGAGGGACCACTCTGTCTTCAAATGAATACTCCAGCTCTTACATTCACTGCTATCCTGTTGATGTTCAATACTTGTGTCATTGCATACATTCTCCTCTTCCATTTCTGTAGAGGTGGACAATTGTCTATCCATGATCCTGTGTAGAAGATGCATGGTAAAAGTGGTTCTTGATTGGCATTGTGTTTTGTTGATTGGATTCACTACAGAATTTGTAGTTAAAGCTCAAAATGTGAAATGTGGATATTTTCATGCCCATTTATGTAATTTGTCAGAATTAATTACTTTTAGAAAATGTTCTCCTTAGTAGTTATGTTGTTTAGCAAAGCCAAACACTACAATGGTCATGATGGGGGACCCAGGACAAAGTGGCAGATTTATTTAAACACATAAAAGCCTCAAAACAGATCAAACACAGATTACAGATAGAGAAGGGAACGCCTAGAGACATTTCTATGTTGAGCAGACAAACGTCAGGTCAAGAAGAGGAGCAGCCAGGATGACAGATGAGTCCTTATCAGTGACAAGAATAACAGCGTTAAAATAGTGTAACTCATTGAATAACCAAATTTTGAGAGTAGTAAGTAAAATCTATAATTAATTACTATTAATGCTCCCAACATGTGGTGGGGCGGGGTACTGCAGCGGACTAATGAAGGTTGACAGCTGCAGGTGGTGATGGGATATTTGGAGCTGAGAAGACAGGTCAGGGTGAACGGAGCAGACGGGCGGAGGGCATGCCAACAGTACACAGCCAGTTAATATTTACAAATGTGTAATTATCAAAACACCCACAAACAACCAAAGCTGCATCAAGTTAGACTAGAAGCATTTTTTGAGTAGACATCATCCTATATTCATTTAGAAATAAGAATGAAAATCATGGAATTGAAGAGAAAGTCTGGGAGTAAAAACTCCTGAGAGAGGAAAAGGAAATTAGAGTGCATGGAGTATCCAGTGTTCAAGAGAAGAGAGTTGATGCGATATGAGAGAAAGAGATGGTGTGATGTAGGAAAAAAGGTATAGACAGACAGAAAGAAAAAGGTTCCTGGTGTGGAGGGAGGTGGATTTGAGGCAGAACAACGATGTAAGCAATGGAGAGATCTAATGGAGGAAAGAGGAAAGTTAAAGTACACCAACAAGAGATGTTAGAATAACAGTGATGCATGAATAAACGTGGAGTAAGGACATTTCTATCTATATCTGAAGTTGGTTCTTGGATCAGTTCTTGGATCAGAAATGGGATGGAAAGTGATGGAAAGAGGGAATGAAGTGAAAGTAAAGTGATTGTCATTGTGAAATGCAGCACAGCACACAGTGACACAATGAAATGTGTCCTCTGCATTTAACCATCACCTTTGGTGAGGCAGTGGGCAGCCAGGACAGGCGCCCGGGGAGCAGTTTGTGGGGACGGCGCTTTGCTCAGTGGCACCTCAGTAGCACCATGGTTCAGGGATTCGATCCTGCAACCTTCCGATTACAGGTTTGCTTCCTTACCCGCTAGGCCACCACTGCCCATTATTGGATTTCAGATGGAATGAAAACTAATAATGATGAAAATTAAGCTTTGTCTTTACATGGTTTTCTACGTCACTGCAATGCATTGAAACAAAGGTTCCTCCCACTAGGACAGAGTTACAAAAGTGATAAAAAAACACTGCAGACATTGCCGAACTACTGATGAAAGAAACATTTCAGAGTTTGGGTAAAGACGAACATCACAGCCATCCATTCCTAAAGCACAGAGGTATTAAAAAAATGCATTTTTTTCTTGTATTACAAACCATTAATCACTGCTCTACATTTTGTGTTTTCATTTAGCCAAAAAGTGAATACTGTCTGATGACAGACATTGGTAACTTTTGCCCTGTGAAAGAGGACTTCCTTCATATATTTCGATTAACAGAAGGAATAATGAATGCAGTATAAGGCATTAAATGGATGAGAAAAGAGAATAATGGTGGTAGATGAATGGTAAGAAGCTGTAAAAGCTTATGGAAGTCAGAATCCAACAGAATGAGAACCATTTCAAAATCCCTTTTATAGTACCATATATTATAATGCCTTTACTACAGTATGGGCCATCCTGCAGCAGGCTATAACCCTACTGTTGTTCAGAGTCATTCAATAGTAAAAATGAAGGGAGACATTAGATAAAAAAAAAGTAAGATTGACTGACTTGATTTAATAGAAAATCATCTTTCTTAATTTTATGTGCGTTTCAGCCCACACACGACTGAAACGCCCTTCTGCATGATGATAAATCTCATCTCAATATCTCCACCCACGACCTGAGAACTACATGGAATTTCCCTTTGGGGATAATAGGAATCTGAATGAAGGTGTGCCATTTTGTTCTTGCAAGCACCAACCCCCACAGCATTAGATTAGATTCGATTCAACACAGCATGAGTACCGAGCAGCAGATTTTTTACCTATATATTGAGTTTACCAGAGATGTTACACATTGCGGCCTCAAGCCCGGATTGTGGTGCCATTGTGGAGTCACGTTTGTGAGAATTTTCCATGTAATTCATTCATTGCTTGGTTGGTTAGTCTTTAACCTAGAACCATACCTGCTTAACATCAAACAATTGCAACGCAGACAACACAAGTATATTGTAATGTGGAAGCTTTACAATGTAGAAATATTAAATTGTGTGTTTGGCCATGTTAGTTTTAGGGTGAGCCATGGTTCAGTATCACACTTTTGCTATTCTGACCAGGGCTGTTTAAACAGGGTAAATAAAATCTTTTAACCAAAGCATGTCACCTTTCACCAAGACCAAAAGGAATTGTTACATTTTGAAAAAGTGGAATCATATGCTATCTTTATGAGAACGGTAAAACTTTCATTAATATGAATGAATTCTTGAAATTGATTTCCCCAAAACTGTGTATTTGTACAAGATTCTTTTTTTTTTAAACAGAGCCTTGTGGCAGGAGCAACATGCAGCATTAGATGAGGAGACTTGGTGGAAGGGGGGTGTGCAGGATGTGCACTGTGCTAAATTATGCATGAAATTCCTCTGCCTTTTACGTTTTGTATGATGATCATTTACAGGCATCTTCTCGCATCAAAGGCCGGTGCTGTGAAAAGGCCACTTTTATCTGAATGTGCGCGCACATTGGGGCTCTGTGCGTGTGTGTGAGAGTGTGCTGTATGTGTAAAAGCTGTCACATTCAATCTAGCAGCAAGCGAACTGCATAATTGCCTTCGCCTAGGTTAGCATCCTCTGCATTGGGGGTAGAGTGTATGGAGTAAGTTTTTATCAAAATCATTTATGAAAATTACATGTAAATTTACTCTATGTCAAAGAAACATTGGATTTAATTTCGCATTATAACCCCAACTCCAGTGTAACAAGCAAATGTATGTATTTGTAGTTAAGTAATTGCTATCTTCGAGTCAACCAAAGATCTTTTCACCTACACTTCTTGTGTGTTTCCCAGGCAACGTGATGGACCATTAAAGGCATAACTTGCTGGAGCAACGAGTTCAACCAAACCATCTCTTCCCACCCAGGGTCAAGCCAGTCGTGTTTCAGTTGCCCTGGTTTTTTTTTCCTACCAGTCCCTTAATTATAACACTTTTTAGGTAACTTTTTCAATCTTTGCCCATAGAAACTTTTTTTGTTATTTAGTACAGATTGCCTTTTGGTTGATATTCTGAATCTGCTAAAATAATTGACAGGGTGGTAGTAGCCTAGTGGGTAACACACTCACCTATGAACCAGAAGACCCGGGTTCGAATCCCACTTACTACCATTGTGTCCCTGAGCAAGACACTTAACCATGAATTGCTCCAGGGAGACTGTCCCTGTAACTACTGATTGTAAGTCGCTCTGGATAAGGGCGTCTGATAAATGCTGTAAATGTAAATGTTAATGTTTGCTTTGATCTTTAACCTTTTGCATTACTGATATCATGTTGAATTTGTCACAACCATTTGCCATGGCGAGGCAGGTGAACGGACATGATGAGACGAGATGACGAGGAAAAGGGACTCATTCGCACGACGTCACGAAACGGGTTTAATTGGTGAAGAACAGGACAGGGGAGACATCCGTGAACATGGTGAACGTGTAACATAACAAAGACCTGACGAAGAACAGAAATGAACAGGGTAGCTTTATACAATTAAACACCAGTGAAAACGATAAGGGAACATTACACAGGACTAACGTGAAACTCTGGTCCAGATCCCGGACCGGAGCAACCCCTTCCGGACTGGATCAGGACAGAATTGGCCTTGCCTTTGCTCTTTATTTATGACAATCCTTCTTTGGTTGGTACCACCGTCAACCAGACTGCCCTTCACATATGTGGTTAATCTGATTTCTTTTTTTTTTTTTTTTAGCATTGTCTCATCTTTCTGTCTCAAATAAAATGCCGTTCCCATCACTTCTGTCTCTAGTTTATGACAAGATGCAAAACAAAAGAACAAAGAACTGACAGAAGGACATGAACTGCCATCTAACATGATTCCAATTCTGACTGACTACAAGTCTCAGGTAAAACAGAGGTAATGCATCTAAGAACTGTTATGTGTTTATCATCATCTGTCATAGAGAGGGCTCTTTTTTTTTTTGAGTCAGAACTTTTCAATTCAAGGTCAATATTTTATTTGGCAGCTCTGGGGCTATAGCTGGTGTGTTACTCCTAGGCATCCTCTTGATATGGATATGTTGGTATAATTATTAACATCTTATGGGGTTGATTCCACCGACACAGTAGTGGCAGTCGTGAATAGCATTATCCCCCACCCCCTCATTAAATTTACCTTTGCCAGAAAGGCAATTTACCTTGCCTTTCTGCTGGATGATGGGTAACGGGGTAGCTCGCTGGCAAAAGTGACATTACGACAAATGCATTGGTGTAACCTGTCACAGCAGGAGGCGACAAAAGAAAAAAACACCAATGGGGGAGGAGTTGGTTCCATTTGGGCTCATTACAGTCTGGCGTTCCTCTGTTCTCCAGCTCAGTGGAGAGATGAGATGGAGAGACGACGGGGGGAGAGAGAGACCTGCCTCAGCGCCAACACGGAGGCCCAGGTGCGGCTCAGGCGCCGTCTGATTTAAATGAGTTGGAGAGATGGGAGGAGGGAAGGGGATTCGTGTCAAGCATTGTCATGTGACATCAGTCGAGACATGATTAATGATATGTACTGGAGTTGGTGGCATACTCGCACAAACACAGAGCGCAGTCGAAGCCAATAAAAAACCACTTCTCTTTTCGCCCCAAGGGTAACAGAAACAAGGGTCCAAAATCTAGTACACACTCACGCACACACACAGACACTCGCATACACACAGATTGATTATTGTGTGAGGATCAGGGACACCTCGCAGTGGGAGGCCTATACACCTTGTGCTCACACAGTCTCTTTTGGGGTTGGCTTATCAGGGCTTGTTTGCGTTGCTCTCCATCACTCTAATGAACTGTAGAAGGGACGAGATGGTGACACTAAATTAATTAATTAAGTGGTCAGTTAAGGAAGAAATATTAATGAATAAATGTTGCATGCACAAAATAACTAAATCAAGTTTAAAAAATGAGTGGAATGACAATGACTCTAAATTTTGTGTAATATAATATAATATTATAATAGGTGGTAGTAGCCTAGTGGGTAAGACACTCGCCTGTGAACCAGAAGACCCGGGTTCAAATCCCACTTACTACCATTGTGTCCCTGAGCAAGACACTTAACCTTAAGTTGCTCCAGGGAGACTGTCCCTGTAAATACTGATTGTAAGTCGCTCTGGATAAGGGTGTCTGATAAATGCTGTAAATGTAAATGTATAATATAACTCACCCATAATTGCAAAATCCATAGCAGGGTTGGGTGCAAAGTGCTGTGTTACATTATACTGTGTTAAAGAATATAATGTAATACATGAATTACATTATATTATGTCAAGTATATAGACATTTACCAGTGCTCTGGTCCCGTATCTTCTTGACCAGAGTTGAGTGTTTACTCTATTACCTTGATTGTTGCCGTCCATTTGCTCCTTGTTCTGTGTGCGCATGTCTGTGTGTGGACCCACGTGCCCCAGTTTTATCCTTTTCCCCACCGCACGATCCTGACAATAGTACAATATAGGTGATATATTATGACACATTATAATATATCATAGTTTCTTCCTCTTAATTACTGTAAATTTTAGTGAACTGAAAACACTGAAGGCAGAGACCTACCCAAAATAATGAAATGCTGAACCTGTGCAGGGCTCAAACATTTTGTCATACATCACTGTCCGCGTTAGGCAAAGAAACAAAGAAGCCCTACTGTTTCCCTACTGTTTCAGGCTCGCCCTCTCGTCTGAGTGATTTCTTTACAGTTAGTGTCACGGCACGCAGAGTCGAATCTGCACTATTACTATGTAAGGAGGATTACACATGTCCTAATCCACAGCAGTAGGGTTCGGGGAGTGACGACATCTGATTATGCGGGTGTATAGAGTTACGCAAGAAACGGGGTGCAGATAAAGACAGAATCCTCTTAAGTTCTAGTCACTGGCAATTTGATTTAATTCAATAAGGCTCTGATATGGTGCTTGAGCTTTTAACATGATTCCCAATTAGCCCCTGGGATTCACTGGAGCACCCATCTCCTCGTCCTAATGGAATTAAGCAGTAATGACAATCTTTAACAGCCCTGACAGACGCTGAGACAAGAGACAATTCCGTCTTTCTCCCCACACCGTCTCTTCCAACAAGCTTAATGTCAGGTGGGGAAGCCAATCCTGTGTTCCTTACAAAATACCATTCCTGATCTCCTTTTCCTTTCAGATCACTTACAGAATGGAACATGAGAGGAATGGTAGAGCTTGGTGAGAGAAAGTCTGCCTCCCGTAGCACTAAATACTATGTACTACGTAACCGTCTCCAACCTAGACTTGTTCTTAAAATAATGAACTCTAAATAATACATTGTAGTGCTGAATAAAAGAAGAGGAAGCTAAACAAAGAATAATTTTGTTCTGAGGAAAAGTTCTCAGGCCTCTAGAATTCCAGAATCTGAAAGAAAGCCAATACCAGCACAAAGGAAGAGCTTTTACTAAATATGCATATGGTCCAGGATCATTTTATACACATATTAAAAGGATTTCACTTTAAAGTCTGAAAGTATGCTGTGGTATCTGGTACCAAGCTGCCAGATGCTGATTCTTTAAATCCTGATTGAGATGGTGCCTCCACAGATTGAATATGATTTTTCAGAGCATCCCACAGATGGACAGAGGCCAAAGCATCCTTAAACTAGTGGTGTTCCTCAAATGTTTTTGCAGTGTGGCAGGGTGCAATATCTTGCTGATAGAGGACACTGCCATCAGGCAATGCCTTCCATTTATGTTCAGGTAGAGGGTATATACTGTATCACATGACAAATAATATTTAAATTTCTTCACATAGGAACTGTACATATTTGTTCTCTGATTTCTCCATAAACGTGGTCCATTAAAAGTCTGCACAGATTTTTGAAATAGAAAAAATATAGAAAAAATGTTTATATTCATGTTGTGCGCATTAATGAGCACTGTAGGAGAGCCAGACCTGGTTACAGCACTGATCAGTCATTGAGGTCAGGATCCGTTTGGTAGGGCCTAGTCCGGATCCGGAGTTCGGACCAGAGTTTTGTGTTCGCCCTGAGTTATTATGTTTCTGCCTGTATAAAGCTGCCCTGTTCGTTTCTGTTCGCTGTTGGGTTGTTGTTTTGTGCGCCTCAAAGTTTCTGCCACCAGTTGTGGTCTATTCTACACTCACATTAGACGCAGTGAGTTTATTTTCTCGCAAAACTCGTGAATGGCGGTGTGTCTCTTGGCAACGTGTTCTTGGTGCAGTGGGTCCAAGCTGAAGCTCAGTTACTTTGATGGTAATGAGCTATTACCAAACATGGTTCTTAATTCAACAGTTTTCACAGAAAGATAACACCTCTCCGTTGGTCGTGATGGTTCATATTTCGGTTTCATGCTGAAATGTGAGTGTGTGTCAGTCATGATAATTACCGGTCACCCAGGATTCAAATTCAGACATGACATTAAATTCACCCACACCTTTTTTTTGGACAGTGGAGTGAGTGCCTTCCATTTAGTCAGAAACAATGTTCAGGTACATCTATGGAGGTGCCACCTCAGGACAAGGGTGGCCTAGCGGTTAAGGAAGCGGCCCCGTAATCAGAAGGTTGCCAGTTCGAATCCATATCCACCAAGGTGCCACTGAGCAAAGCACCGTCCCAACACACTGCTCCCCGGGCACCTGTCATGGCTGCCCACTGCTCACCAAGGGTGATGGTTAGAAGCAGAGGACACATTTCGTTGTGTCACCGTGTGCTGCAGTGTTTCGCAATGACAATCACGATTACTTTCACTTAACAATGACAATCACGATCACTTTTATTTAAAGAAGCGGCAACTGGCAGCTTGGTACCAGATGCCACAGCATACTTTCAGACTTTAAAGTGAAATCCTTTTTATATTTGTAAAAATGATCCTGGTCATATTTAGTAAAAACCCTTCTTTTGTGCTGGTGTTGGTATTGGCCTCGTATTTGGCTAAAACTACAATTGCTTATTCATGCCCTTATTTAAATGCCAAAAAAAGCGTTTTCACATCAATGTTCCATTCTATAACCACTTGAAAGTTCATATTTTGAGAATAATATTTTTTAAGTTTGGTGCTCAGTACATCCCAGAGCCCTTTTGCTTCCTACCACTCATCAGGTCATGATCTCATTTCAGCCTGTTTTCCTCCACAGACCCAGATGTGATGGGGTTGAGGCACCATTCAGGGGAAAACACAGACATAAAGTCACATGCCTCAAAGCTGGGGTAAAATCACTCAAACACACAGAGACTCCGTGTGACATGCTCTAAGGTCATGATCTGTCTATAAAGGCAGCCTGGTGAAATTGTCTGGGCCATTGTGGAAGTGTGTGTGGTCGCCATGGTGACTGATGTGGAACCACAGGGAGAGGGAAACACAGTGCCGTGACTGACGGTGACGTCTAATTAAAGTAAAGTGAAGAAACCGCTAATTAACGCGAGGTAATCATTGCTTTGAGCTTCCATTGAGCACATTTCTAAATTGATTCGACCCCTTAGTGATGGGTAGGAAATTCCCAGTGATCAGTAGACCTGTTGTCGGCAATTCACACTTAGGTGACGGGCAGGTTCAAACACAAAAACTACTCGGCTCTGTAGTAATAACTGAACTGAAGAACAAGCTACAAACACCGGAAACAATGCTGCATTATTCTAATAATGAAGGAGAATAGTGACAATTTCACATGATGGTTTTTAAACAAATATTTTTTATTGATTTGTACTAGAACAGAGAGTACGAATGATTATAATGTCCTAATAATTATTCTTTGAAAGCAGGAAAAAGCAAACCTTCAATTAGTAGAACTCTGCTTTGGTGTTTTGCCAATGATTTGGTTTGAGCAATATGGCGCTGCAGGCTCTGCATCAGTTATTAAAAATCACTGCAGCAGAATGTGTAATTTCATGTCTGAGTGTTGTATGAGAGGAGCCTTTATTGACTTTTTTTTTTGTCAGGTGGAGGTGGAGGAATGAGGGTGCTGTGGCTATGGATCACTCACCGTTTAATTAGCCCTGCAGTGACTACAGTCAGGTGGATGGAAAGAAAAAAAATGGAGGAATAAGAACTCTCAGGAACAATTAGCATATAAATTCCAATTAGCAATGAGAAAGACAGTAGGGACACTTTTTTCCCATCAGTATCTGACTCACATATGCAATCAGAGGTCAGTTAATTAGACCTTGTAGGTATAGACATTGAGGCTGAACCCGAATTTCCACTTCTAGTCTTTTTGCTCGAGAGGTTTCTGACCACATGACGGCCTTGCAAATAGAGACAATAAGAATTGCTGCAAGACCTGCTAAACAAACTGAAGTACATCAAAAAACAAACTCTGAGGTAGTGAAAGGTAGGTGAAGCAGTTTAAGTGCCATGCAATGAGCGGGTTTTTTCTTTTTTTTTTTTACCATGACAATGTCGGTGCTACGATGAGAATAGTGACAAATCTAAATCTACATAGTCCGTGGTTAGTATTTGTTGAAGAGAATGATTCGGATCAGGGTATGATTGCTGAGGGTTCACCGATCAGGATAAATAAAAAGGCTTTGCAGGTTCAACAGCAAGCTGCTTGTGTGAGATTTGGTGTGTGTTTTGCACTGAGTTAACCGCAAGCCATCATTGGCTCGGACCTGAACTCATGCATGTGGAAGAAGTTCAGTTCAGGACTTGAACCCACAACCTTCCTGTTACGAGTCCACTTCCTCACCCACTAGCCTTGAGCATTACAAGTGCTAAAAAATCGTTTAGGTATTCAAATCAGTACCTTTCTGCAGATTTGCTCAGGGACACTAAATCCTTTCAGTGATAAGATCTCAGCAATTAAACCTGACCGAAATTAAAGTGCAACATTAACCATCATAATGCAATGCTTCTACTTGTGCTATAAGTGAAAGTGAAGTGCTTTGTCAAACACAACAGAATCTGTCCTCTTCTTTTAACCATCACCCTTCATGAGCAGTGGGCAGCCATGACAGGCACCCGGGGAGCAGTGTGTGGGGACGGTACTATGCTCCCTTTCACCTCAGTGGCACCTTGGCGGATCGGGATTCGAACCTTCGATGCAACCTTCTGATTACGAGGCCGCCTCTTTAATCGCCCCATATAATGCCCCATATAAGCACACCTCCTCCCACACAGTCTTTTGGGAAAGCCTGAAGATCGGTGGGGTCACAAAGGATTTCAGATTCCCACGGCTTCTTTATCTGAAATGGGCATTTTAGTGTAGAACACCGCAGGTCCCTGAACTGGACAAGCAAGTGAGAGCAACCAGAGAGCAAGTGAGTGTAACACCAGAAGACTACAAAATCACAGGTTCGAACCCCACTTACTACCATTGTCTACCCTAAGTAAGACACGGTCCCTTTCTCTGCTGATTGTAATTCCCACCCACCAACTTGTTTGCATGTTCATTATCAGGCAGCTCCAGCTATCGGGTGCTTCTTTTATATCACACTTAAACACATAATGGTGGCATTTAAAGGCCACCAGGCTACAGACTGGCACCCATATTTAAACATGCACATTTAAAATAATTGTGCATACCGCAAATGTTACTAGATTTATTACAGAGACATGACAAGGCTCCTTTTCTTTCTTCATTTTTTTTACTTAATTAGAGTCCTTTGAGTCCAAACCCATCTGCAATACTCCCTGCACATTTGTAACAGCTGGCCAGAATGTCCCTTTTAACGCGTTCAAGGACTAAAAAAAAAAAAAGCCACACCTTCATAGATTGTATCCTCTGAAGGCTGCAGTCTCTGAAAATGGAACATCCTGGTAAACACCCACAGCAAACATGTCCCAGCCCCAGCACCCAGTCAGACACGCAAGCGAAAACATTTACAGAGCGGTTTATCACAGGCGCTGGACGCCCCGGGGGGACCTACACCCGCCCGGGAGATTTCTGGCGCTGGCCCTCTGAATCTATCATCTCAATTCTATTGATTTGTGACTGAGCGGATACATTCCAAACACGATTCTGTCCACGCCCCTTTTCCGGCCGGTCATGACGTTGTCTCTCAGTCCGTCTCCTCACTCGGCTACAGGAGTATTTCTGTCTCTGTGACATCAGAGCTGGGGCTGAACAGAAAAAGGAGGGCAGAGAATAAGAAGAGAGAGAGAGTGGAAGAGAAAAAGAACACAGCACCCATCTAAACTTTGTAATCCCCAAAAGTGCTACGGCAGATGTGAGACTCAGAAATGACAGATTCTTGTGTCGACACTGACAGCATCAGGGACAGCTGTGTGTGTGTCTGTGTGTGTGTGTGTGTGTGTGTGTGTCAGCCCTGAGACCTACTCCATAATTCATGAGTAAGTGTGCCGATGTATACTTGTGTGTCCTGTTGCCCACGCAACCTCTGACTGTCGTCAAGGCAACATCTGCTTATTAATTGTCTATGAAATGAAGAACTTGAAGCATTGTAGCCATGACAGATGGGAGCACAGAGTTCAGAAGGAACGTTGAGGAGCCTGCCAGAGATGCAGCTCGGCCTGGGTCAACCACATTTCTCTTCTAATAGAACTGAACAGAACAGCACGGATTCCAGGGCTGGCCCACTTACACAAGTCAGCTTTAAGTGTGAAATGATGGCACTTTAACATCCACACACACATATAAAACATCACACATCACAAGAAATATCAAGATATTCCTTCTCTAATTTTATATATATATATATATATATATGCATTTCTTTAACATCTACTGATTCTGCAAAAGAAAACAACTATATATATATATATATATAGTTGTTTTCTTTTGCAGAATCAGTAGATGTTAAAGAAATGCACACACAGACACACAAACACAGAGAAGCCAGCTTCAGAGGGTTGTATTTGTTGGTCTCAGAGGACACTGGACAGCAGCATGGAGGGCGGGTCGCTAGAGTAAAAGACAAGCTGTCGCTATGCCAACCGAACACACATTCACAACAAGGGAACCCTTCAGGGAATAGACAGCTGCTGATGAACGTTTAGTTCTAACTGGGACCAAAAAATGCGAGATCCCACAGGGAAGGATTCAGAGAGAGAGAGAGAGAGAGAGAGAGAGAGAGAGAGAGAGAGAGTGAGTCGGGGGAATTCTTTCTTCAGTCAGGCACACTTGACCTTCCCTCCATTTTGCTCAGTGACATCATACAGCAAGCACTTCTGTCCCAATGAAAAATGAAAAAGAGAAATGGAAAGACACAGAGATAGGTAAAATATATAAACAAACAAACAAACAAACTCACACACACACACACACACACACACACACATATATGTATATATGAATAAAATAGGTTTGCCTTTATCTGTGTATTGGATAAATATGGGCTAAAGTTGAATCAATCCATGGATGGATATTATCCACACACGGAAAAGAGAGCATATCGTTTGCGTCCTGCTCCATCTTTGCAAGACTGATCCATGCTAGCAGTGACTTTTGCTACTTAATATTAATTTAGGTAACATTAATTTATTAATGCATTAAACTTTTATTGAGCAATGGAAGATCAGACTATGGCCACAGAATATGGTTGTCACATAAGAAAAACTCAAACGAACAAACATTCAAACAACATATGGGCCACAAGCAAAACCTAAAATGCCAGCATTATATTTTTGTGTCCACCACTATTTAAATTTTTTTTTTTTTACATTTTGGGAAAATACATTATATCATAGTAGACCATTTCTAAAATTCCATGGCTTTTTACCATAGTCGTGGTCTTCATTTCACAAAAGATAAAAAGGAATGTAAACAGTTTTTGATCCCATCCGTTCAAATGTTCAAAGCCATTGATGTACACAAGAAAAAGGTGGTTGAAGAGGAGTGATAATGAACCGAAATCATAATGAAACAGTCAGGAAATGTGAGGGTGGTTGGACGATAGATGGTCAACAGCCAATGAAAGTAGAGCGAAACAAAGAGCAAAATAGCACTTAAAATGTTCAAGAGCGAACAGAATCGGAGGGAGACACGACAACTGAGAGCATTGAGCCTTTGATACCAAATAAAAACAGCTAAGCGACTGGAGAATTGCCTCCGCCGAACATGAAAACCATGTGTGGCTCTGTGTTCATCCTCTGTGACCTTCTCCTGGGAGAGATGGAAAGAAAGAAGAGAAATAATAATTGCTTTCTTTTCTCTCTCCCTTCATATCGCTGCATGACAGTGCTCTACAATTTCCACTGTTCTGCCTGAAGCAAATCCCCTCAAGTTGAGAATGGCAGAGAGGAACGGGATGAGTGGCGTGATGTGGAGAGGGGCTCTGATTGGAGTCCCAGACTTCTTGGCAGTGTTGTTGAAGCACTGGTGGGATGACCAAGGCCAATGGCGCATTAGTAGAGTGCATTAGTTGAAGCAGGCCTGCAGTAGCGAATAGACATGGGTGAGGGACGGGGTCCCATAATTACACCTCCACATATCATCAGTAAGTCAGCCCCTCCAGGATGACTAACTTTTTTTTATCTAAAATCCAGTCAAGGCAGATAAACTGATTGTAAGTCTCTCTGGATAAGGGCATCTGATAAATGCTGAAAATGTAAATGTAAAAGTTGTTGTAAAATTTTGTGACAAAAGTTGTGTGTTCTGGGGAAGGTTGCTGTGAAGCTACTGAAATAAGTGAGACTCTGTCAGGGTGATTTGCCTTGGCTGGTGGCACAGGTCTGCAGCTCTCCGTGAGTGCTTTGCGGTAGAAAAATGATTTCCAATTGATGAATTCAATTGATAGCATCAGTATGCCCTTACGACCGCCCGGTAAGACTGGTGAATATTGTCATATCCACAGCAGCCATTATAATGAACAGGGGACATGCAACATGCAACAATACACTTTACCGCCTATTATTCGACAGAAATGAAAAACGCAAAAAATTTGTGTTGATTGTCTGAATTTGATGTTAACTGTTGCGATCGCAACATTGTGAATTCCTGGAGGGACTGGTAGGTACCAGACGAGTATTTGGATTGGCTTCTGGCAAGCAACATAATTCAGGCAGCCGTTTAAGTGAAGCAATGGCATCCATTTGCAATGCTGCAGCAATATATTTTTATGCTCCTAGTTAGCACATTAGGCTTATGATACATTTTTGGCCTAAAACTGAAAGTAGATGATGTAAGTAGAGATTCCAGCTACAATCGTCAGGAATTGCTGAAATATCCAGTCAAGGCAGATAAAATGTTTGTTTTATTTACTTAAGTACTTGAAGTTAACATACACATGTACTAATATTATAAGTGTTGGATCTGAAAGCATTATACTATAGTACTGAGAAACCGTGATATTTTTGTATAAGGTAGAATCCCAAACTGGCCTAAGCCTACTCATGTAAGAGGAAAAGGAAATGGGACACAGGTGAGAATTATAACGTTAAATGCAGCACAGCACACAGTGACAACGAAATGTGTCATCACCCTTAGTGAGCAGTGGGCAGCCATTGTCACGTCCATGCGGGCATGACGCGGCGTGTGAATAGAGAGGAGGACGAAGAGTGACGAGAAGACGTGGAATGAAGGACGCTTTCATCTGACATCATGAAACCGGGGTTTAATTGGTGAAGCACAAGACAGGGGAGACATCCGAGACGTAGACACTGGTGAACACGGAACATAACGTTAAAGACCTGACAGCGAACAGAAACGAACAGGGCAGCTTTATACAATTGACACAGGTGAAAACGATTAGGGAACATTACACAGGACAACAATTAAACTCCGGTCCGGATCCCGGACCGGAGTAACCCCCATTTCGGACCGGATCGTGACAGCCATGACAAGCGCCCGGGGAGCAGTGTGTGGGGACGGTGCTTTGCTCAGTGGCACCTTAGTGGCACATTGGTGGCTCGCGGATTCGAACCAGCAACCTTCTGATTACGGGTCTGTTTCCTTGTCTGCTAGGCCACCAGTGGTACACAAATATCATGACTGTTGTCTGTATCAATCTGTATCAGGGTGGTAGTAGCCTAGACTTTAACACACTCGCATATGAACGAGAAGACCTCAAAATCACAGGCTCAAACCCAACATTCTACCATTGTGTCCCTGAGCAAGACACTTAACCCTGAGTTGATCAAGGGGGACTGTCCCTTTAACAAGTTATATAATGAACATTGGTGAAGCAGTTGTAAAATTATTTTTTTTCTGTGATTTTTTTACATGCCAGCCCAATAGCAGGGTCCAATCAGGCACTGAATGCTGGAAATCAGACTTTTTAAAAGCAACTCCTCTAATTGTTAACTGCACACTGTTTGAGAAACTCCAAATAAGTTTGAGAAGGTACAGAACCTCCTCCCCTGATCCACTACACCCCCCTACCACTGCTCAGCTCATCCCCCACAACCAGAGGGCATCTGCCAAGAACAACCTGTCTGCCCGGCAAAAGCAGCAGAGCAACACTGTAGCTGCGCCCTGCAGCAAAACTCCGCCCCCCGCTGAGTCGGAGCTGTGAGGGACCAGGCAAACTGTCTTTAAAACTGCTGATGAGCTAAAATAAAATAAAAAAAAGTTTAAAACCACCAGCATGTATGAGTAAAACCTATACATTTTGTATGATTTTTTCTCTCCTTTTCATCTGCCTTTACATGCCATGCGTCCTCAGCTTGTAGGCTGATGTAATGATGCCAAAAAAACTCAATATTTTACTTTGCAGATTTCTCTACAGTACCCATGTTTCGCCGGTGAATAGAACAGGCTCAGTGCGTCTTTGTTAATTCTGGCCCTATATTACGAAACTCAGTATGAATTAGTCTCCTGTGTGTACGTTTGCATAGAGAGCTAGGAATCAATGCCAAAAAGAAGGGAAAAACTATTATGAATCTGATTATCTTCATGAGAAATCATTTCCAATTCTGCCATTTAAGAGAAACAGATTCATTTTCTGTCACCCACAAGACCAATTACTTAGTACAGAAATCCAGAGCTAATTGTGTTTTTCAGACAGTGAAGGATGATATATGAACGGCTGATGTAGACAGATCCGCCGCAGACATCAGACTGAGCCAACTGAGGATCAGCACTAAGGGGAAAAAAACAACGCATTGACCATTACCAAGGTGCTAAAACGTATCCCGACTCGCCAGTCTAATTAGTTCTGGATAATTTAATCCCGTCTTAAAACTACCCTAACATTCATTTAACACCAGAAGAGCACCCAGGGACTTCAGACCTACACCGAGGATAAAAAAAAACAACTCCTTTTATGATATGTGAATTTGTGACGATCATGTGTGCATTTACAGAGAATTATTAGGTGTGGATTGTGAAAGGGAATCATTTGAATGTTCTTGCTTGGCCCATGCTTCATCATACATTACCTTCTTTGTGGAGGTAACTTTACCTCAACTGCATTCTAGGCTGCAGCCACGCACTTTGACAATCAAAACTTTGTTTGGCGGATCAATGTACTTTTTCTGAAAAGTTTGGATTTATGTTTCTGCAGGATATTTCTGGCTTGGTAATGTCAATAGGTTTCAAGGCTAAAGATGCTTCCTCATGTTTACCTTGATTGTGAGTTTTCAAGCCTTTTGCTTGTTTGAAAAACCCACATGGTACCTCACCTCAGTTCCTCACCTCAATCCTGTTTCTGTTTCTGCCTGTTTCTTCCACTGTCAATGTATGGACATATTCATGCCATTTGCACCTTCCTGCTTTTTGTTTCTTCGGGCAGTACGGTACTGTGCCTCTTCTAGACTGTTCTGTTCTGCAGTCAAGAAACTCAACTAGCACATACTACGTCCCCCCATTCACTATAAAGTGTCTTCATGGTTCATATCTAATGTGAGTAGCACACAGTATATTTGCACTTGGAAGGCAGTTGTGCGAAAGGCGAAATGGTCACGCTCCATCATGTCTGTTCGCCTCAGCAGGGCCTGGGGGAACGACTTCTGATTGGCTCTGACACCACAAAATGGATGAGGCTGGGATTCCTGTCTGTCAAAAGCACTCATTAAGATCCAACGCAAGATCTCTGACTTAAGACATTTATTCCTCATCTGCTCGGATGATGGAGCTGACTAATTATAGTGGACGTGTGTATGCGTGTGTTTAATCAGTCATTAAAATACCACCAGTCCACATAAGGTCAATGCTTTTTGATAATGACAGGGCAAGGTTGACATTCACACTTGATGTGCGGAGCAGTCAAGGCCGAAGCTGCATAAACCCACACCCAGAAGGGACTCCAGCCAGCGTGCTGAATCTCAAAAACCCATTTTGGACTTTTGGGAGTGTCTGCCACAGACAAAAAAAAAAAAATCTAAATAATGGCTTCAAAACAGAAAGCTCTGTGTGAGCAAGGTTGAACAATACCCAGCCCGCTTGTAAGATGAGCTTAAAGTGTTGGCCAGCGCGGAAGCTCAGAAAAGATACTTTCTCGTTTAAAGTAGCTACTGACCACCACAGCACTTTTTACCACTTCTGAAGACCATAAATATGCTAAATATGCTCGCAAGTCCTGATATGGAAACAAGTTGTAAAAACTCCCGTAAAAGTGCTAATATGACATGTCATATCTCACACCTCTTAATATCGTCTGCTACTTTTGTGATAACCTTTAGCTGTGCTGTTTATTGATGAACCCTTAATTGTCTGTTAACTGTTGCTATATGTTAGATATAAAATGAGTGAGCTGTCCACATTATTTAGCCTCCACGGACTCCTGACAGGCAACGCGTTGGAATAATCCCACTTGGCATCTTCAAATAGGTACCATGTCACCCACGCCAAGGGTGTCTGTGACAGTGGGGCCGCTCTGGCACAGCTGACTGCATTTGCATGGATCCTGCCTGTAGCTGCAGCCTGAGCTAATGAGCTCGGTCACACGGGTAACCCTGTGAAACAGACGGAGGAATACCTGTGCCCCCCCCCCCCGACCGCCACTCTCTCTCCGGCAAAATGTGCCTCTTTACCACTTTAATTAGTGCACAGAGAAA
Organism: Denticeps clupeoides; assembly: GCF_900700375.1. NCBI lineage: Eukaryota > Metazoa > Chordata > Actinopteri > Clupeiformes > Denticipitidae > Denticeps > Denticeps clupeoides. The sequence goes on along the minus strand of NC_041725.1, from coordinate 6,852,885 downwards.
ATGCTGAAGTAATTACTTGTTATTCTGTTGTATTTTTCAATATTCATTCAATTATTCGTTTTCCTTATTTCGCTGAAGGCGGCAATCAGTTGTGCATAGAAATGAAAAGAGAAACTATTTAATCTCTTTAATTTGTTCTTTATGGCAAGAATTTTTGAAGTGTGTGTGTGTGTGTGTGTGTGTGTGTGTTGCGTGCTTCATTTTGTGGGAAATTAATTGCCGGGTTTAAATAGCATACATCCCCAGGCTTTCCCAGGTAGGCACAGCTTTGTATAGCCAGACGGAACGGAGGCCATGCACCTCCATGCACCATCACCCTCACGGTCTAATTTGACGGCCCCCACTGCTCCCCAGCAGAAGTCCAGGTGGGACAGCCCTGTGGTGTAACCCCCAAGTCTGTGTCTTCCAGCATGGCAGTCAGCGTGAGTGAAATACTGTCAGTCTCTCTAATGATGGTATGATAATGCTGATGGATTCCCCAAGATATTCAGTTGCTTCATTTCCTGAACATAATGAGCCCTTCCACTGCACCTCTCAGGCTGGGTTTCTGGGATTCTTCACAAGACACTGAAGGTAGGATTGTCTGATTGTTAGACAATATGGTCTACGTAGGATCTTGGTGTGTGTCTGTGGGAAATTAGCGGTATTGGATATTTAAATAAAGCAGAATGGTCTGCATGAGAGTCAGTCTAGGAGCTGAGATGCCAGGAACGTTCCATCAGTTCCTTTCCAAGAACTGATTCCAAAGAAACTTTCTTCTGTATAGGAGCTGTAACACACACATACAGCCAGAACTATGATGTATGACATCTCTCAGTAGCTTGCATGACAGAGGGCATGATTTATTTGAGAATGAACAAAAATTTTATTGTCAATTTGTTTGTTGTGTGTAGATGTCGATATATGAAATGGTAAAAATAATAATAATAATAAAAGTCTATGTAATTGTATATAGTGTGTGAGTATGTAGAGGGAATGTCTAGTTGTGTGTGTGTTTTTTTTTTTTTTAAGTTTGTCTGGGTGATGAATTGGGAGGGAAAGATTGTGAGATCTATGCGATATCCGTAATAGGTAAATAATTGCATGCTGTGTTGCTGGTGATGTTGGGAAGTATGTGTCTTTGTGTGAGTGGTTGGAATGAAAGAACCCCTGCGGTCATGGCTGGTAAATATAATTGCCTGTGTGTTTGTGAGTATGTAGCAGCGGACCCGTGTGTGCAGTCTACATATTCACTCTGTGCAGTTCTGTCTCGTCTGCTTTAACCTCTCACTCACACACTATCTCCCTGCTGCCGGCAATTAGGATTAGAACTGCTCACCACTGGAGAGGAAAATAGCCATTCATTCACTGGCAAAATGACAATGAAAGCCCAACACCGTCCTCTCCTGTAAGGGGAAATGAAAATGTTAAAAGAAATCAAGCAGTTGCTGCAGAGGGGATGAGGAGGGTGCAGAGGCTACCTGGCAAGAGCCGGGGATAAATGGTGCCTTAAGCAGGCACTGCTGGCAAAAAAGAAATGTAACTGTAAAAGAAAAGAGCCAAGCAGACTTTCCATATTTAGTTCTGACCTGGCTTTTTAACGGGCTGACAGGATCTGTATTTGTGATGGATCTCTTAAAATAATAATATAATATACACAGTGAACATAATAATGGTAAGCTGAGGTCCAACTGCTAAAGCATTACTGAATCTGGTCAATAGACTAAATCAATAGACATAGTCATTGAAATAACTGATAAGCGTAGAGATTGCATGAAAGACCCCGTGAATGTACTGGAGAATCCAGAGAAAGATCCACTAAACTGGTGAACAGGCTGAAGGATGAAAAGACCTGACGGCTGTCCTCACAAGTCATGCCGTTTCGTGCCGTGTCGGGCTCTTCCCGAAAAGCGAGCATTTCTGACATGGCCTGAAGTGAGAGTTAGCATGCATGCACCGTGGTTTCAAATCATACAGACCAGTGCCATGAGTCAGTATGTTCAGATCTCTTTAAAGATCAACCACGCAAAAAACCCAATCTTCTGGTACCATTTATATCTACAGGGAAATCAGGAGGATCCACAGCTGCTCACTGCAGAACCAAACTTATTTTGGCAGCAAAGGGAGTCATTTGACAAAGTGCTTCCCGTTTTTATGACCGCGCTTTTATTTTCCAGGACACTCAGCATGCACCGCATTATGCTCATGTTTTAAATCAATGAAGTGCCACCTGAACGATCAATTCACATCAATTCGGACAAAGGCGTTAAAAAGGAATCTGGTTTTCCTTTAATCTCTAAGGCCAAAGCGAGAGGAATTTCCAAGCGGAAACGGCACGTCTCCACTGCCACGCCCAAATCCCTGTTGGGTGATGCAGCGCGGGAATGTGAAAGCGCTGTCTCTTTAAGAGTGCGGGAATTTAAGTGGACGAGGTCGGCTGGTACCTTCCTTATAGTGAGTCCTTTGGGGGATGCGAATGCAATCGCTGTTCCTTTTTACAGCCAGAGCATTTAAGGGCGGGGGGGTGACCGAACATATATTTTCCAAGCTTTAAATCGACCGCAGTTTGAAGAAAGAAGGTGGGGTAAAAAAAAAAAAAAAAAAAAAAAGGCTGATAATAAAGTTTATGAACAATGCCAGGCGGGACATCACCTGTGTGTCTCCGCACACTGATGAGTTACTCTACACACTTAGATGGTTGGGAGGGAGGAACATAAAAGGAGAAGAAAAAGGCGAGTGAAATTAAACGAGGTAGTGGGCGAGTTGGGGGTGCAACATAAAAAAGGGAAAAGAGGGGAGGAAGGATTGTTAAGAGACATTAAATGGGCTGCAGGGAGATGGAGCGACAGGGGCAAGGGAAGATGGAAGAAATAACAATGGCAGAGCGGTATAGATGAGCGATGTGTCCTGACTCCCTGGGGCCTGTGGTGGCTTGCTGAGCTGGCTGTACTGGGATCAGACGCTATTACAGCAGCTTCAGAAAAGAAGATTCCGTCTTCAGACCATGGCTCCCTTCTGCTGATCAAGCACCGGCTTCTGCAGCAGTGATACTGCCAGGGAGACGAGTACCAGGGCATCTTGACATGAGATCCTCCATACCCTTCAATGAAAGGTTTTCGAGAAAAATGTCTAGACGTATAAAATGCAACATTTACCAAGAGGTTGTCTGAAGAAACAAAAATACTCCCTGAATAATAATCATGAATCCAAAATCCAATCCATGTCTTTATGTCCACCAGGGAGGTTTTTGGGCTGTCTGATTGCCTATGAGGATGACTATGCAAAAATTTCCCCCTGAAATTTGTTGTCCACATATACACCATGGACCAAGGAAGAGGCATTTCCTTCCATTAGAGAGTAGATACCCAACTTTAGTTTCAGTTTCACAGCACTTAACAATCCAACTGAAGGCAGTAAAGAGAGACGATACATTTCATAAGATTTATCTCACTTTAGCTTGTACAAAAGTGATTGCATCAGCAACATAGACCCACATTTACAATTCCAGCCAATGTCAAAATACATTCAAAATACATGGTTCTGCTTTGAAATTTGCATATCAGAGAGGAGCCGGTTGTTGTCCTTGGTGGAGATCTGGAGTCTCTGAGTATGGTGCTGCTTTGAATTTCCATTTTAGGGGAAGTATTAATTTATTTATTTTCTGCTCATTTCTTTTGTTCAGTAAAGGGTTTACAGGTAAACCTTTTCTGCACTAATATATCATCTGACTGAGGGGTCAATTCCCTGAAAATCGTTTCCATTGGCATCAGTCTGCTATTAAAACCTCCTCACTATACTACTAAATATTTCAAGCACATACATGGTTATGGTTTTTTCTACCTTTTGCTGGGGCTGCTATTCATGGGTCACAGCTGTCACTGCAGTGCAGTCAACATTGGAAATATTAGACACAAATTAAGATGTAATGACATGATTACGCTTGCCGCACTCACTATGAAGGCTGTAAAGAACCCAGGCCGATCGCAGAAAAGTGGCTTACGCAGAACATGTAGGTCTTTACGACCAAGAAAGCCGTGGGCTGACCCACAATTCTTCAGATTTTACTCTTTCTGTCACATTTTTAGAGTCACTTTCATTGAAATTCACAGAGCACTTTTACTCCCGAGGCGGCAGTTAAGCAGGAGAACATATTGTTATTATATTTGAGCTGTATGGTATATTTCATTTGTCAAAATTATATTGGAAATGCAAGCCGATGAATATATTTTTTGCTATGTAGCATATGAATGTGTGTGTGCGTGTGTGTGTGTAAGAAAAATTATGCTGCTCCAGATGCAAGATGATTTGAATAAATTCTTTAAAGGAACTTTAAACCAATACAATCGAGCACTTTCCAAGCAACAGGAAGGCTATTTGTTACAAAAAAAACGCTCTTAAAGGACATGCACGGTCATCTGTGCTCTTTTGATCAATATGCCAATGAGGGATGAACCGTATGTGTGCATATTCACTCTCTCTCACACACACACACACAAACCCCTTCTGAGTGGCTGCGATAGATTTTTCGCACAGGTTGACCTTTTTGATGAATGACTCAAACACTCTAGGCTCCCTTCAGAACCCTCACATGAAACAGCTTTCATATTGTCTCAGAGGACAGCCCAAACTCACATCAGAGGACAGGCGTAGACCTCACACAATGTCTTTTCCAGAGTTCTATTACGTGGCGCCACACGGCTCTGACTGTCACACTGAAACAGCCTGCTGAAGACGTGCAGCCGTCCGGGACAGGGAAACCTCCAGCAGGGACCAGATGGGCTTGTCTCCAGATGTCATCAAAGACCTGAGACACCCTTCACCTCAGGCAGGAGGAGCTTTCTTGCCTATCTCTGTATGGAAGCATAGCTGTGAAAAACACACTTTCACTATAATGAATGAAGGAGTAAGACATATTGGACCAAATGTGTCTATGCAAAATAAATAAATAAATAAATAAACAGGCTCCTTCATCCCCCAGAACCTCCTGACATTAGTGCAAATGGTGGCATAGTGGTATGAGGGCTCTGCAATTTTCCCTTTCTGGAAGTGTTTCTGCGTACAAAAAACGGACAGCTCAGCATCAGGGCGTTGTTGCTGCATGCTGCCCCTGACAGATGAATGCGCTGTAATGTTTTAGACAAAACTGACACTGATTCAATCTCCATTCGATGCAACTTTGTCGATGAACGAAGAGAGTTCAGTAGTAATTTTTTGGAAACAACCCGCTGCAGCACACTGAAGTGATTCCTGCTCATTCTCATGGGAATGCAGGCGTCTATCAGAGAAGAGATCAAGCACATTAAAAAGAAATGAAAAATATGTGCAACCGATGTCAATCTGCCGACACAGAATATCCTCTGACCTTCTCTAAAATAAGTGCATAATGGAAATTGAATAGACTTCTGTACAAAGACTTAAATATGTATGATACAGTAGATATGGGGCAGTGATGGTCTAGTGGGTAAGGAACCGTGCGCCTGTCATGGCTGCCCACTGCTCACCAAGGGTGATGGTTAAAAGCAGAGGACACATTTCGTTGTGTCACCGTGTGCTGTGCTGCACTTAAATCGCTTTCAACTGTAAATGCTGCTGCTTGTTGGGTGTAGGACCAAGAAAAAGCACTTTACACATTCAATTAAATGTACAAGCAAGCCATGTCTAGATTATGAAAGTTTCTGCAAAAAACGCCCTTAAGCGCAGCAAGACATCCCTGTGTGGAGTGTGTGCAGTGAATATTTCTATGCCATATCATGACCAGAATGCAGCAGATTAACTAAGTCATTGGGGGGTGGGATTTCCAGGTTATCTTCTCTGCCAGTGTTTGTGCTGTTTATGCTCTGGGCCGTCTTTCAGTGGCAACTATCAGACCTTCCTCTCCTCATCTGATTCGCTTGCTCTGTCCATCACATCTCTCTTTACCTTGCAGACCGCAAAGCATCCTAATGCAGGTCTCCAGTGCTGCGTGTGCTGGCAGCCTGTCTCTTCATTTTCTCCCCCTTCTTTCTGTCATTTTTTTTAAATGTTGGCATGGTGCAATTGGCAGGAGCGAAGGAGAATTGCACAGAATGCCAGCAAAACAAATAACCTGACCCAGGAGGTCAAAGAAAGGGGATGTCTCTCTCTCTCTCTCTCTCTCTCACACACACACACACACACACAAAGAAAAACAAGCAGGTAACAGGAAAACACACAGACTGTGCATCTGAACCATTACACACAGGCTCAACACATAAACCTATGTGCTCACATACGTTTTGTTGCTGATTTATAATGATTCATATATAATAAAAGTAATACCCACTTTTTACTACCCTTTATTATTGCTATCCAGATTCCTGCCTGGCTTCCAAAAGCAGGTACGCTAGGTGAATTGGGGACCCCAAACTGTCTGTCGGGTGTGGTGTGTGTGTGAGTGTGCACCCTGCCATGATTAGGAATAAGCAGGTATAAAAAGTGAATGAATGAGTGTGTAATGACACATTCACCCAGTCTGGAAGATACAAAAAGTGAAAACTGTTACTATATCTAGTCCAGGGACAGTCCCCTTGGAGACACTCCAGGGTTAAGTGTCTTGCTCAGGTACACAATGGTAGTAAGTGGGGTTTAAACCAGTGTCTTTGTGGTCTTCTGATTCATAGATGTCTTACACACAAGGCTAATACATTTTACATTTACAGCATTCATCAGACGCCCTTATCCAGACCGACCACCAATGCTGGACTGACACAGCACTGTACCATGTATGGTTATTGCATTAATACAACATGTTTAAAGTATGGTAACACATGCACATGGTGCTGGTTCATGAGCTTTTATTGGGTTAACAGCATGTTTTATACTAATTTCAAAGTGCTAATCTTCTGGAAGTTTTTTTTTTTTTATGAAAGACACAGCTGCTCTGTTGATATGCACCTCTTCACGGCACCTTCAGAGACTCTCAAAGGTAATGTTCCACCCTTAATCATGAGGAATGGCGTTATGCGTTCACCAGCGGAGCAGAAGAATTTACAGAAATCATTAAAGCCACTTAGCAGTTTTTTACCTGTCAGCATTAAAGTCACATTAATAAGGTTTTGCTAACGAGTAGATGAGCAGCACATTACACAGTCACACAGAACCTCCATTAATCTCAGTGTCTGCACATTAAAAATCTGATTTAGCTGCATCTGGAATGACATTAGGCAACATCTATTTGTGATTATTATGGTTCTGATAACACACGTAATTTATAAAACCCTGTTCGGAGCCTTCTGTAATAAATCACTTACCCAAGTATGCTTGACTGGGTGACAGTTAGACAACACAGACATAAATTGCCCTATACTGAGGAATCAGTTTGCTCCAAATAAAGATGTAATCTGCATACACACAAACTAGTGATGATTCTGGCCTGTGGAACAGAGACGTTCATGAGAGAAGCTGCTTTAACACAAACAGGTCATAATTATGCAAAAAACACAGTAGATTGATATACAGTATGGATGGATGGACAGATTCAGGGAGGGGTGGTTTGCTATTGTACCTGCTTCCCTGTGCAGAAATGACATGTGAGGACATTTGGATCCCACTAAAATATAAAAGATCACATTAAGCCTCACACACACACACACACACACACACACACAGACACACACACAGAAAATGAAACATCTGTATGTCGGCTCACACTCAGTTAATCACAATTCTACGTCTCTGTGGTTGGTGGTGGATTCTGTCCTCCTGCCTGCGCCACGGCTGCCATGGTGCAACACCAAATTTAAAAAGAAAGAAAGACAGAAACATATGCACATGAGCATGAGCCTCAGAGTTTTTGCTACACGGAATTCATTAAGTGTGCAGTCTAAATAAAAATAGCTGTGGGTTATCTGTATGAACCTCTCACAACCCCTGTGTACAAAGCTCAGCTCTAGAGTCATCAAAACAAAACGCATGTAAAAATCTGAATTTTTAGACATTTTTAAATAAATACTAATTTTCACCATATTATTCTAAAAAGTCCTATAGAGTACCCCCCTTGTAAAGAGATGAAAACCCCATGTCGCTTCCTCTTCACTAGCTCCATACACTTCTCACCCCAATTCCCAAAAAGGAACAAATGAAGGCACAAAGGAAATGCACAGGAAAGGAAAAGTACAGGATATATTATCGGAACATATTCTATGGGGAATTTTTCAGGCCAAAATGAATCTCTAATGAATAAACATAAAAAGGAAATAAAGAAAAAGATTGTGGCTGTGCAAAAGTGTGAAATTTGCATTGTTGGGAGAGTTCATGCACTCAAGAGCTGAGAGGAAGAGAAGAACACTAGCGGCGCGCTGGGATTAATATTACATGAGGTTTGGGGAAAGACGGAGACAGAACAGTGGTGTTTCGAGACAGTATTTTAAGAACGCACAGTCTGGGGTGAAACCAATTAAAGATGCGTGGTGTTACTACACACGTACACACAGTCAACCGCAGTCGGCAGAAAAACAGTGAGTAACTCAGTCACTCGCACTCGCATGCACAGGCACAGTTTAATCAGTGTTGCTGGGAGTATTCTAATGAAGTAGCACATTCAATAGAAGTTACAAAGTAGCAAACTGCAATTATCAGAGTTTACTTTGCTATAATTGTATTCAGTATTTTTTGAATATGTGTACAAACGGGTCATGTTTGTCCTGTTTGTATGGTGGTGGTAGTAGCCCAGTGGGTAACACACTCGCCTATGAATAGATCTATGAACCATACGTACCAGAAGACCCAGATTCAAATCCCAATTACTACCATTGTGTCCCTGAGCAAGACACTTAACCCTCAGTTGCTCCAGGGGGGACTCTGGATAAGGGCGTCTGATAAATGCTGTAAATGTAAAGCTATTTTTTTTCTAAACGCATGTGTAAAACAGCTGTGCTGTCAATTCTTTCTTATTTTGGTTGAATATTGCTGGTTGAAAAAGAAAGTGATTTTGGTTGTGAAACACACCACAGTACACAGTGACACATGTGTACGTCGATCAAGTGCACGTCAGCGGTTCGGGATTTGAACCTGCAATACTTTGATTATGAAATCACCTCTTTACCAGCTATAACCCCACTGCCCCAGTAAATTAGCATAAACAATAATTTAATGGTTTTTTTTTTTAATACACTACCCCATATCAGCCCAGACGGACCTGTCATTATATGCAGAGGGTTAATTTGGTCATGGGGGGGGTGACGGGGGCAACACTGTTCCCACCAGCAGGACAGCTTTCCTTCCTTCATCGGGTTGAAGGGGACTGACAGCTGGAACCAGCTTTTATATTGGAAAAATGCAGCTCCACTCCGTCCTCCATTTTTACACATCCATTCCTAAATGTGACCAGTCCCCACAACCATTCGTCCTTATGTCATCGGTGAGTGGCCCTTTGCATGATATATGAGGCGGGATGTCTGAGTCATTTCAAATCTAAACCAGCACTGGTACAGGAAGCCATGTACGTGTGTCCAAGACATGCTAGGCTTTAAAATGGGACGGTAGTAGCCAAGTGGGTAACACACTTGCTTATGAACCAGAAGACTACAGAGTCACTTACTACCATTGTGTCCCTGAGCAAGACACTTAACCCTAAAATTGCCCCTGGGGGACTGTCCCTATAACTACTGATTGTACTGATCGCTCTGGATAAGAGCGTCTGATAAATGCCGTAAATATAAATGTAAATGTAAAGTGCCATCAGCACTGACTCAGAGCTAGATGACTGGACCAGCAAAACCCAACATAAGGCCATATGAAGGCAGGAGGAAGGTCTGGTTTAACAGAATCTTCTGGCAAATCTCTGATGCTCAGTTACAGTTATTTTAATTAATGATCAAAAACTAAAACATAGAACAAAACTATGTAACGAGTACATATTTGAACACTGAAGTCCAAATAAGGGGGCAAGCACTGTGTTTAAGCAATGCTACAGTTCTTCATTATATCAGGAGGTCCCTTATCACCGATGCCACTGAAGATGGGATTACTGGCTGGATTACACTTGCTGCAAGATATTATATTTGCAGCTATCGACACCCACAAGTTTTTCATTTAATTTCTGAGAAGAAAAAGCCCAGTATGGTGTGGGCAGTGTCACAGTGTCACGGGCAACTATGCTACAGCACTTCTCCTGGTCTAAATGTGCATACCTACAGAGTGTTAAATTGTATAACTGTAACATTAAAATTATTTAGAGTTGGTAAAAAAGGATTGGGGACAGGAGACATTGCATCATACCTTCATGTAGACAGGTTCTAAACCATGTGCTTCTCGTCCCAGTGCAGTGAAGTGATTGTCACATGTGATACACAGCAGCACAGCACACAGTGAAATTTGTCCTCTGCATTTAACCCATCACCCTCAGTGAGCAGTGGGCAGCCATGACAGGCACCCGGGGAGCAGTGTGTGGAGACGGTGCTTTGCTCAGTGGCACCTTGGCTGCTCGGGATTCGAACCGCCAACCTTCTGATTACGGGGCCGCTTCCTTAACCACTAGGCCAACCTCTAGGCTACCACGGCCACCACTTACAACCACAGGACACCATTACACAGGACAACATTAAATGGCATGACATGGGGAAACCAGGAACTGTTTATAATGCTGGACAACTGGCCAACACTGCAGCATGTGATAGAATTCAGCAAACCAGTGCTGCATAATTCATATAATTTCCATGGATAATTCCACAGATGATTCTCTCACAGTGACATTATTAACTCTTCCAGAAATGAGGCAAAAAAAAAAAAACAATCAACGAGCACTCTGGCTCACATCATTTTAGATGGGGTGCAGTATTGAGGTGTTAAGCAGACTCCGATTCATTCAGTTGAACATTGAGGACAATGAGGAAAATATCTTTACTCATATCATCGATTCCTCTACAGCTTTAGTCTGTCTTACTTCCCTTTATCTTTTGGGCTTTTGTCCACAGAAATGATGAAAATTGTTTTTTTTCCCGCAAGGCAGTAAATTAGCAAACACACTGAGAGTCCCTCTCCATCCTTTTATTAATCAGAAATCATTTCATTTTCCTCCGGGGCAAAAACTGCTCTGACAAAAATTACAGTGTTTTTCTCTTCTTCTTCATCCACGCCTAATCTCTTTTGTTCGATACACTGTCTTCCTCTGTTCACTCTGTTTTTGATGGGGGGGCTCCACAAATGCCAAAGCAATAAAGCAAGAACCCAAATCCTTTTTCTCCCACCACTTACTGAGATAGACTAGAGGCTGGGTATTCAAATTTAATCACACAGACACACACTAGCACACACACACTGATACACACTAATAGTGAGGCACACTAAAGCATGAAGTTATTGCAGCTGTTGTAGGGTTTCTGGAATAAGCGTGTGTGCTGTTTCTCTCTCTCTCACACACACACACAGACAAACAAACACGCAAAGCTGCTTCTCAATCTTTTGCAAAATAATAGACAATCTAAGTCTGGACATCAAGATCAATGTTCAAGTTGACCACAATAGCCCCCTAAAGCAAGTTCTTCAAAACTGCTCCTCTGGGTCCAAGTGCTACAATACTTCCATGTTCCATTTTCTGGTTATGTCATGTGTGAAGGACTCTTTCATCATTTAGATTTTCTTCATTTTTCTTAATTTGACAACTGCATGCCTAGTTAAGACCACTGCCAACAATCAATGGAATCAGGTAAATGCCAACACCAATTGGGTATGTCCTGTAGAGAAAGGGGCAAATAAATGAGTGGACAAACCCACTGGTAGGTGTCACTTAAGCCGTCCAGTAACATAGCCATGAATATAATTTTGCATATAATGTATGATGATGCCACTTTTTAACACATGTCCCGAGAACAAACCCCACACATGGCATGTAGTGCTGTTACTATTATCAAGCTACCAAACACCAAAGACTTCAAGTTGAAGTTGAGCTTTATTGTCATTTCAGCTACATGCATGCTAGAGAGTCCATAGTGAAATGAAACATTTCTCCAGAGCCTGGTACAACATTTAAACAATGTTACATACTGACATAACGTGCACTTGAGCAACAAACTGGGCTACATAAAGTGCGAACATGTAACACAGGCAGCGCAAGTCAAGCAGTGCAGAATAACAAGTGTAACGTGAAATAAAAAAATTTAGACAACAAAGAAAAAGACAGCACTAAAATACTGTGAAATTGGTAATTAAGGTGCAGAGTAACACTGTGCAAATACTGCAGTGTGTTCTGAACATAAGTGCTAGGATGTGTGTGTCAGTCCCTGAGTGTTCAGGTGTCTGATGGCTTGTGGAATGAAGCTGTTGCAGAGTCTGGCAGTGAGGGACCGAATGCTGCGGTACCTTTTTCCAGATGGTAAGAGAATGAAGGGGGTATGTAGAGTCTGACGTTTTTTAGGAACAATGGTGTAAATTATTCCAGTAGAAGAACAGACACTGTACATGATGCATTAAATCTGTTTTGGTGCCAAACAAGTCAAATTAAATAAAAAATTCCAATCCTCTTTATCTTGTTTAAAGAACAGGAACACAATAAGCCAGTGGAATCAGTAGAATACCCACACACCGGATCTCAGACATATCCGAGTGATGTAAATAAAGGCCAGCAGTGAGACTGTGATATACAAGCAGTGAAGGATGGTGGATGGTGGCGGGTGATAGAACGTCTGTTGCCAGGTAGGCCTGGTCAGATCAATCCTGAGCATTTAATCAGAATTGAATTAAAGTGTAGATAAGTTCTTCCCTCTGGCTATTCCTGTCTGCAGTATCTGCTCCAACCATTGCTCTTTGAAAGGCCAGTCATCTGATTAATGTAATACTGTAATAACGTGAGCCTCCATGCCCCCCTCCCACACACACACACCCCTTTGTGACCCCACAAGCGACCAGTTTCCAAACGAAGTACCAAAACTGCCACCCAAATAGGCTGCACTTTTACGTGCCCCAATTAACCTAAATAATCCGACTGGCACCGCTCTCTGTGTGTGTATGAAAGAGTGTGTGAGTGGGGGGGTTCAGGATGTGTGGACTGAAAGATTTAGTTAAAGTGGGAGACTTGCTTAAAGTGGGGGCCTGTAGGGAGTTGATAAGAAACCACCATTTTCACTTTTGGGTTTGAGCTGAAGGAGTAGACGGTGGCGAGTCCTCCATCTCGCTCTCTCTCTCTCTCTCTCTTTCTCTCTCTCACACCCACACCATGTTAATGATTGACTGACAACAAAACTGGAGTTGATTTAAAACTCCTTGGTCTCTCTCTGTCTGTTTTCAAAGATTGGTCTTTGTCCATTACACCGCGCAGACTTGAATCGGGTTCTAAGCAATGCCACACAACACTCATGTGGGCTCCACTACACACCAATGCTGGATGGATGAATATAACCACTGGTGAGAAACGTGGCTGAAAAAATGACTTGGCCTTTTCTGTCCAATAGTATCACACGTACACGTACACACACAATAATCACTTTATTCTTTTAACATTCATTAAGAGGCTTAGACTGAAAAGAGACACACATAAGAGCAAAAAACCCCAAACAATTAAATACATAAATACAAATGCACTAAAAATGAATGGCAAGGCTGGAGACTATTTTGGCTTGAATACAAGAGTTTTAGAAAGTGAAATTGAAAAGATTGTCATTGTGATGCACGGCAAGCACAGCACATGGTGCACACAAAATGAAACGTGTCCTCTGCTTTTAACCCATCACCCTTGGGATTTGAAGCCACCACTGAAAATGACAATATAGCTGGGGCCATTACAAACATACTGGTAGATGCCACAAAATATAATATTTTATATGTTTTTATTCATTCTTGAACACGGGGATATCAACTTATATCCAGGGTTGTTCTTTTATTTTGCACAATATGCTAAGCAAAAATCCAAGTTAATTTGTTTCCTGTTTGTGGAAATACAGCATGATGAGAAGTCAGTTTTCTCCTCCACAGCATTTACTCAATGCAAATGGAGAATTTACACTCCATGAACAAATTTGTCCAAATGTTTACATGCACTATATGTCACTTACGTGACACCCCAGTGCTATTATGTGCTGCATGTAAAAGTGTTGGCCATTGCCATGGTAACTATCGTCAAGACTGCTTTGGCAGTCACAAGGATCTACTTTTTCATATCATATCTGTTTAAGCTGAAGTTGGATATCAGAGAATGGAAGTGCTTCTGCATTCTGTAACGTGAAGGCCATCACCAACCAGACAGCAGCCAAGCGAACATGGAGTTGCGATAGCAGGAGAAGTGCAGTAAATAAGTAAAAGTGCTTAAATCTGAATGAATAATGGATCTCTGGCGGAACCGGGTGACGAGCCACGGTGGCGCGCAGCGATGAGAATCGTAATTGGGCGGCTCATTCCTTCTTCAGTAATGAGCTGCTTTTGGTATGAGACTGCAGGCTGCTCCTTTTGATTCGGAGCACAGGTACTGAGAAAAGGCTTACCTTTCAGAATCACACACACACACACACACACAGTTTCACCATGACACTTGACATGAGGCTTTCTCCGCAATTAAATAATGCAATACACTTCCTTTTCCGTCACCATCTATGAGTGTGTTTGTGTGTGTGTGTGTGTGGAGACTGAGGGAGAGAGAGAGAGAGAGAGAGAGAGAGAGCAGGAAGGTGAAACGGAGAAAAGGAAAGGGGACCATTGGACATGGATACAGATAAAAAAGAGCAGGGTGACCAAAACACAGAGACACAGATGGCGATATGAAAATGAGAAAGAAATGAAAGTGAGTGAGGGGAGGCGGGCGGGGCCACTGCATCGCCCACATCATTTAAGGGCAGGGGAAGCCATCACTCATCTGCCAAAAAACATGATATAAGATTTGAGTCTGGCCTCAGAAAAGCCCCGTGCCCTCCCACATCTCTTGACACCTTCCTTGGTAACTGTCACCCATGGTTACGAAGCGGAACCATCCAGAGAAAAGGAGTCTGTCTGAGGGGGTGGGGGAGGACGAGGGAGTCAACGAAAATGAAACAAGATGAATGTATTTGACTTTGGAATGGGGGACACCTTCCTGCGCCCCTCCTTTCCTCCCTTCACTTGTACTCCCCATCCACTTGGTCTTTGGAACCTAGTTGCACCCTCCCAGCCTCTTCCTGCTGAAATATTCAGCAAAAGCTTCATGGACATTTGACCGCTCTAGAGTTGTCTAGGGTTGCAAATCAACATCATAATATTTCTAATCCTGTCACCCAGGCCATGTCCTCAAGGCTGGACAAGGCTTAATGCTGTCCTCCTGAAGATCCTCCGTGATCTCCGTCGGCAAACTTCGCAATGCGATCAATTCATCCCTGAGCTTGTGCTCCTCATAATCACATCCATCAGCAGGGGTCTTCACCCAGACATTAATTAGAGGCAACACCAGGGCATACATACAAAACGTGGCCATGCGGAGACATCAGCCCTTCAAAGGGAGAAGAAAAGGATGAACGAATAAAAGAGACCCCAAAGGCCCCATTCAGGAGTCTGATGTAATCTTGAAGGATCTAAATATTTAATAAAGAGTGCCATGAAATGAAAGGCAAGCGGGACACCGAAAAATGACAACCGAGCAATGCAAAGGAAGCAAAAAACTGACAAAAGAATACATTTCTTACATTTACTTAGTTATCCAAATAGTAATTGGTACACCTAATGTAATATGCAATCAACATACACACACAACGTTTAAAATTCAAATACTGACACTTCTTTTACAAGCCACAATATTGACCCCTAGTGGTCTGGTTGGAGTAGGACAGGCATTTTAGATGCATTAAACTTCAGTTTCGCTCCATTTAACCTCGTCTTCTTTGCTGTTGTGTTAAGGACGTTTCCTGATGGATGTGTGTTGATGTCTATTAAGATGTAGATTTAGATTTCTTGATGGATATGCTGCCACTATTCTGGCATAATTGTTTGGGCTTGGCTACAGATATGAAATATAATGCATACAGGGTTGCTGAATTCCTACAGTATTAAGATAATAAAGGACAAAGTCACCAAAGGGTAAGTTTTTTGTTTACTTTTCACTCGTCTTCCATTCACTTAACACCTCCCACATCCCAGTGCTGACTTTCCTGGAACTCAACCTGAGATTCAGATCATCTGGTGTCCAGTTTTCTGGTCCAAAACTAAACTACTTCCACCTCATGATAAGCATTTGTGTTGTTTTTTTATTCATCTTCTCATTGTTGATCCATCTAATATAAATTCAGATTTTTGCATGTTCTCCTTTGCAGTAATCTGCTATTTAGCATTCTGATGCCTTCACAACCCAGAATATTCAAGGATATCTGAACTGCTTAAGCCCCATCCGTATCTCTTGCCCTGCTTGGTCCAATGATAAAGATGCACCAGATATTTAAAGGCTTTGTGTCTTTAGCTTACATTTACATTTATAGCATTTATCAGAATATTACAGGCTTTTACAACTGCCACCATATGAATGCAAATTAATTAAATAAAAATGTAAGGTTTGATTTTAGTGTAAATTATTTTTTAGTTATACGTGAGCAATGACGTACAGAGCAGACAGTGATTTGTTGTATTAGTAAAATTAACATACATTAAAATAAAACTTAGTGTAGTATGAAAAAGGGGGATTAGGCCGATGGTTGGATTGAAGAGATATGGCAACACCCGTGACATTGCAGTGCAATTCAGGGATAAACACAAGACAGCGTTAACATTACATTAATCTACCATAATGTACCACAAGAATACCACGCCTTTTTTCACAGTGCATGTCAGGAAGGGAAAACGCTGGTGTGGTTTGAAGTCTTGGAAAAATTATTCTTTTTATATATATAGAAACGCATTCTTGCAGCGCTAGGACCCTTTTTTTTTTTTTTTTGCACAGGTGTGTTTGTGGTACCAAGCGTTCTGAAGAATGAAAAGAGGACTCTGGCCTACATTTGAAAAAGAAATGTTTTTTTTTACACCATAAACGCAGATTCCTATGTGTGAAGGACTAGATAAAGCATCAAGCCAATTGTGTTTGCCACTTTGACAAAAAATATTTCCAGCTCAGACACAGGGAACATATTACATAAAGATTTCTGTGAACTGAACAAATTGCAAATGGAAAGACACACAAACTAAAAGCATATTTTGCATTTAGGTAAACCTGAAGATTTAGATTTTTTATATAGATGATGCAAGTGTTTACACTGTTTAACTCTTGTGTACTGGCTCCACCTAGTGGACAGAGAAATTATTTTTAAAATCTTCTTCCAGCTGGTCCAAATGTCATTTAAGTATTTAAAATTACTTAACTCATAAAAAAATATGGCATTAAAATGTCAAGACCTTATTTTGATACAAATTTACATTATGTTTTGCTCTATTTATTAGGATAGTAATATTCTTTTCTTGTGTTCTCTGTCCTTTTCTGAATCACACGTTACTGACATGCAAATAACCGTATACCGTATAGTTTAGCACCACTTTTAGTAAACAAAAATAATACACACCACCCCCAGGAATTTTGCCCTGGTTGAGGGATGGAGAATGGATGTCACACATGACCTTAGAGTTTTTGCTGACTGAACTGTCTACTGTCACCATGGTTACATGTGGACAGCTCAAGCCCATGTCTGGTTCTGCCTGTGTAGAGTTCCTTGGTAATATATTCAGCTGGGCTTTTTCTTTTGGCACATATGATTTCTTTCTAGAATGTACCACCTTGTTACATCCATCCATCCATCTAGACAAACAGGGCCATTTTGTCCATTTTATGAATACTAAACAACTATTATTAACTGGCAGTTTTCAAGGTTATAAAGAATACAATAAGAAAACTATGAAATGGTACAGAATACAATGAAAGAATTTCACTGTCCTAATCCCGATCCGCCAAGGTGCCACTCAGGTGCCACTGAGCAAAGCACCGTCCCCACGCACTGCTCCCCGGGCGCCTGTCATGGCTGCCCACTGCTCACTCAGGGTGATGGGTTAAATGCAGAGGATAAATTTCACTGTGTGCACCATGTGCTGTGCTTCTGTGTATCACATGTGACAATCACTTCACTTTATCTTCTATCTTTTACATTAGACTACATTGATCGCTACACTGTAGTACCCCTCTCTAGTACCTGCACTGCGAGAAACAGGGTTACAATGAGAATCCATTTGTCATATCAAGGTATCAATATATTATGTTCTGAGGCCCAAAATAATGACATTTAAAAGTACTGGCCCAATGGCAACCCCCCAGATCCTTATATGTCATCACTTGCTTAAGGCATATTCCAAATATTCAGTAATATTACATTGTATTTGTATGAAAAACTTTTTATGAAAGAATTGTGTTTGATTGGCTGACATGAGAAACTGCATTATTGTCAGTAATGACATTTGTTGGTTATTATTAAAGTATGTTCAGCTTTGATTTTGCTGTTTGAATACCTCTATAATGACTTGATTTCAGTACTGTACTTCACTCTATCTATACTCCTAGTACTACTCAGCTCTCCATTCACTCAGACATTTTCCTTCACCTCTCTTTCCCTGCTGTGACTTTCCTAAACCAGCCAGAAGCAGAATGGTTTCCTCCCCTTAACAGGCAATTTTCATTGTCAACCCTCAGCTTGATCCACGGAGAGCTGAGGATCCTGCTTTGAGGTGAAGTTATTGTAAAAGGCACTATGCATGTTAGAGAATTAGGCTTTTCATGAATAGGAGGATATTTTGAATAAACGCTCTCTTTTCAAACACGCAGACAGCATGTGTCACAAAATGACAGCAGGCAGGTTTTAGTCAGAGACGGATAACGCAGCACAAAGGCAGGAAATTCAATCAGCGTATAGAATAAGCCCCAGCATGGCGAGGATGCTGAGGCGAGTGTGAGACTGCTGGTACGACAGAAAAGACAAAGAAATGTACTTTTTGCTATTTGAGCAGGACGTTTTCCAGGCAATGACTGTGAGACGTGACTGACAGAGGGACATTATTAAGGACGCAGTGCTGAAAGGGTCCGTGTCCCTGACCCCATGTCTGTGTGTAGCATCTCATTGCTGGAGCATAATCAAAAGATACATGAAGCACTGCCTCCTTAAAACATGATATTCATAAAGATCATGACAAACGTTAGGGGAAATCATGATCATTATAACTTTTAATAACTTTTAGATATTGATTTGGATTTTGAAAAGGACACCTGGATGGCAGTTCATCGTTATCCTTCCATTACTCTTTTCACATTTCTAATATCTCCTGCTCCTGTTGATTCCTTTTCTACAACATAAGAATGATTCATCTATTTTGATTGTCTCTTCAGATACAGTACAGGACAAAAGTTTGGACACACCTTCTCATTCAACGTGTTTTCTTTATTTTCATGACCATTTACATTGGTAGATTCTTACTGAAGGCATCAAAACTATGAATGAACACATGTGGAGTTATGTACTTAACAAAAAGTGGAGACCTGACCTCCACAGTCACCAAACCTGAACCCAATCCAGATGGTTTGGGGTGAGCTGGACCTCAGAGTGAAGGCAAAGGGGCCAACAAGTGCTAAACACCTCTAGGAACTCACTGAGAGAATGCCAAGAGTGTGCAAAGCAGTAAAAAAAAAAAAAAAAGTGAAGTGATTGTGACATGTGATACACAGCAGCACAGCACACGGTGCACACAGTGAAATTTGTCCTCTGCATTTTAACCATCACCCTGAGTGAGCAGTGGGCAGCCATGACAGGGCTTTGCTCAGTGGCACCTCAGTGGATGAAAAAAAAAAAAAAAAAGTGAAAAAAAAAAACAGGGATAAGGATTCGAACCGGCAACCTTCTGATTACAGGGCCGCTACCTTAACTGCTAGGCCACCACTGCCCAGTAATCAGAGCAAAGGGCGGCTATTTTGAAGAAACTAGAATATAAAACTGTTTTCAGTTATTTCACCTATTTTTGTGCAGTACATAACTCCACATGTGTTCATTCACAGTTTTGATGCCTTCAGTGAGAATCTACCAATGGTCCACTCCAGCTGGTCCAGAACCTTCCCAGATTATTTTACAACACTCTACTGCTTACTGATGCTTGCCTACAAAGAAGAGGAAAGGTCAGCACCATCCTTCCTCAGATCTCTCATCACTCCTCGCTCTGCAGCTCAATCGCTCCGATCCTCCAGCACTGTTTAACTGGTTCCAAGGTACTAGGAAAGCATTCATAGCTGGAACCAAGTCATGCAAAGTCATAGAGCCATGTTAAGTCATAAAACATATTTAAACACAAGCTAGAATTATTACAAAATTATGTCAATTTTAAAAGGTTATTAAGCTATACGTAGCCATGAATACAGCCTGCCCTCTGAAAATGAAATTCCATGAACGTTCAAGGGACATATTTAAGGGAACCCCAAACCTTATTTATGTGGTTGGCATGGGACTTGTGCTTTGTTTAAAAATGTTGTTCTGCATTTATCTCAAGTTGTGCGTATTTGCAGCATCTTTGTATTTCTACATATTTAAAATGTCTGATTTGTTGAGACCAGAGTTTCCCCCCAGTATTGGCAATGCTGTGGATAGAGAGGTGAAAACGTCATTTGCATGTAACTAATGCACATCATCCCATGTGTTTCAAACCATGTCTGAATTACTTAATACCTAAATATGTAAATGGTGTGTCTTATGTTACTGAACTCATGGACATGAAAGGTCGAGTTTGTAAATGGTTTTACACTTGGATGTCAAAAAATGTCATTAATTTCGTTGAATAAAATGCAGTTTCTGTTCTAAAGGTCAACACAAGGTAGGCGGAGTCCTCATCAGATTGTCCTCACTATATTCACAAATGCACACACGCGCACACACAAACACACACTTCGACCGATATAGACTGCAGGGTCCTCATTATAACATGTCCCCTGACTTAAGTGGTTCTTATGTGTCCTAATCCTTTACAGTGAGTAGACAAAGATGTGGAGGTCATTTGGCATTAGGAACAGCAGGCCGCCATGTTCTCATTATAAGGTAATGGGGGAATGCTTATGAGAGAACCTCTGAGGCGTTCACTGCTACAGGCCTCTCGTTTGTCTTTGGGGACAATTTTTTTTCTTTACATCTTCTAATCAGACACGGACACTCTGCCATGTACTTGCATGGTCAATGCACCACAATCGATCTGTTATCAGACAATAATCCACAGATATTAACATTCTGCACCATGGTAATGCACACACCAAACCACTTATTATTCATTGTTACAAGCATTACAGAAGACTTAATCAAGAGTGGAACATACCTGAAATCATAGCCGCTTAGTGACAATCAATCCAACATCACCCCCTCTGCCCCTGTTCTGTTAATCAGCAGAAATCTTGTGATATCAGATCTTCCTCAAATACACCCAGTTCCACCCATCAGAAACAAGTAAATAGATAAGTAAAAACTGCACATCCTGGAGAAATCCACAACCTTCAGCATGTCAAGTTTGTAAATTAATTATTAATCAACGTAAAATGCATATGCAAATGTTGCTGATGTACAAAATGCATGCTGATACACAAAATATAAGCGTTTCCCTCAGCAAAAGGGACACGAAAAATTCCTTTAAACCAATCAGCTGACAGAATAGCGCAGGTCGTATACAGCGCAGAAAAGGCGGGACTTACAGGGGTGCTGCCGTCTGATAGGGTGGTCATGCTGATGGACGTGCTCATCTTCCCCAAGGAGGAGAGTGAGGGAGGGGAGGGGCTCCTCTTCTCCAAGATCTCCTGTCTGTGTTGGAAGTCTTGCCAAGTCTGTTGAATGCTGCAATGAAACCATCAACCAATAACTCACTCAATCAATCAATAGTTAATAGTAAATTGTACATAGCTTACATAACCGATCTAAATATACAGATGAATGATACAATTACAACATATTATTAGGAATAAATAAGACATACGTGTTCATACATTTCATTCAGCACCATTCTGTGACCCCAGATATTTTGGGGATCTTGCACAACGAAATATTGCTTTCCTGAAGATAATCTTGAGATAACTCTTAGGATAATGGTAATAAAATGTGGCTTGAATCGAGTCTGTCAGTTGGACACTCATCCTGCTTCCATAAATGGACCCTCTCTTTGCTCTGTTTGGGTTCTTTTGAGAAGATGGACAACTGATGGTAATGGAAGCGTGACTGGCCATACCTTCTCTCATATCAGCAGTGAATTATTCCTGCTCTTCCATTGATTTAAGGTCAGAGACGGGACGGCAATTTAGCCGGGTTAAAACGGATGCTCCAATTATCCGTCCTGCAGAGCGCAATGACATCAATGGCCACCAGGCCATTATAGCACTCATTAACACACCCGCACCCTGACCCTGCTGCATGTACTCACACACACTCTGTCAAAGCGTCTAAATCCACTTCCTGCTGCAGCTGATGCATGCATCGCCTTTCATATTTAGTATATGAAATATGATCATGCACATGCACACACGCGCACACACACAAAGGGGACTGCACTTTTTTTTTCTGCAGTAGTTTTACATCTCAAGTCACATCAGCTAGAAATGAACACTAAGCCTGATGCTGATAGACCATCTTTACTTCTTTTAAACTGCTTAATGTTTACTGTAAATTACTTTATGGCACATACAGCACATTTAAACTGGACTGAAAAAAATGAAATGCGCAAATAAATAAAGCCATGTAATAACATGACTCACATGAACTCCTGGGATTCCAGCGGGATCGAGTCGGCTGGGATCTGGGCAATGTTGTTCTCCATATCTGTGGTCAGCTGATGACTGCAATAAACAGGAAACAGATTGCCTTCCAACCACAGCAGTCAGATCAGCTTTCAGGTGAATATTGGAGATGCTTGTGTGTGTATGTGTGTGTATGTGTGTGTGTGTGTGTAGATACTTACTGCTGCATCTGATACATGCCATCACGTTTCATATTCTCTAGAGTTTTCAGCTCTTCCTATATGAGAAGGAGAGAGAGCGAGTCCAGTTGAAAACATGTTAAATTGTAAAATGCCATAAAGGCCATAAAAAAGGCCAGGTGATTGACTGTGCATTACTCTATGTATATACTGATGTTTTTTAATAAAAAAGATCTACAGTGAAACATTATAAAACAGGTGCCAATACCTAAACTTACTTATTTAAATGTTATTTTAATGTAATTATATTTAGCTATAAACCATTTCCAGGCTAAATGTGTTGATTCTTCAGCACTAAATCCCACCGCTGCTGACTAAAAGGGTGTCTGGAACATAATTGGAGGCAATAATGACTTTCCTTAGTAACTCCCAGAGGAACGAATCTGATAAAGCCACAAATAGAAAGTTCTGCAACTCAGATTAGGTCCACAGAAAAAAATCATTGTTCCCACATTGTATGATATAATTCCTGATATAATTCCACTGACAAATAATGCGGGACACAATTTGCACACATTTTTATAGATGTCAAAAGGTTACTTTAGAGTAAATAGCTTAAACACACATACAGTACAGGCCAAAAGTACCATTGAGAAAGGAACCATCCTCACACCTTCCTCATCACAAAAGATTACTGGTTAAATGCAGTGGGCAATGACAAAACTTTCACTTTATTTTATGGTTATTGTATGTTTTTGTAAAAAGACCCTCAGACAAAATGATGAAACAGTTTTTTGTTAGCTGGGACAGTGAACTGCTGCAAAAAGAAAATGGTCATGAGGTGCATCCAGGTATACACACATACTCTGGGTTCATATCTACACATCCAGTTTTTAATCTAAACTAAACTGCAACTCAGCAGAGACTGAAAAATCGGAGCAGAGGTCAGAGTGGACGTGAAACAACAGCAGAAAATGAAATCAAAGTCTCTGTGGGCTTTAACCACAGAGTTTACCCTCTGATGGAGACATTAGCGGAGTTCATGAGTCAGCTGATAGACCCTGCCTGACGCTCTTCTCTCACACCCAACCCCCACGGCTCTCCGAGCTACACTTTAATAATTCGCTTTAATGAGACCACACTTTGCCCTGTATAATTTTTTTTTTAAGTGATTTAATTACAATAGGAATCAAGTCTAAGCGTTTCACCCGGTGCTGCCACTGGGGAAGAGTGGAGGTGGCTGTTGGGTGGGAGGAGCTTTGCATGGAAAATGACAGGGCGTGAATGGGAGGAATGTGACTGGTGTGTCCGGTCTGCATGTCGGTTGGCCACAAATCTACATAATAATGTGACACAGACTGTCACAATTCATTACCCGTTAAAAGAATATGGTAATGAATGTCTTAACAGTACAGTTAAACAATAGGTGGCGCTCAATACACTTAGTACACCGTGGCTACGAATCACAAGCACTGGTCAATTGTCCAATGAAATGAGACTCACTGGCAATGCAGAATTTCTAAATTCTATTTCAAGAAAGCTTTCATACATGTTCAGTTCAATACTCTTTCATCTGACTGTATTTAATGCACAAAGCACAAAAGCCTGGACTTAGGGATAAAACCACTTAAATCTGACTCAGTGAAGAGGCTTGGCCTTTGAACATAAAAGACACTTCTGAAATTCAAGGCAAGAGCACGTGAAGTTTTAGCAGAAGCAGATGAAACAAGACAAGTTATGAATCTTTTATATTTTACAACATGGATATGTTATTCAAAAGAGGAGACCCTCAATAGATTTAATGGTAAGTTTATGAATGCAACATTTCTTTAAATTATTAAAACGTACATTGTTCATGAACCCGTACCATGACCTCAAGCGTCCTATCTGCTTGTAAAGTCTGATTATCTGGTCCAAAACTCCCCTTCTGATCCCAATAGACAAGTAGACAAATAAATCTAATGACTTAAGTGAGCTACTGACATTTCTGCTCTTACTGCAAAAAAATACATTTCCATCTGAATTTCCATTTAGAACTAGCTGAGTCATCAGCTTGGGGGTATAAAGCTTGTGAATTTACATGGTGGACAATAAAACAAGCTAAATAAGGGTTAAACTCCAACAATAAAACATATTTTAAGTGTTGTAAATAGATTGGTGTAAATTTCACAGAATGGGTTAGTATTGCAACCTCACACCTCCAAGGTAGAAAGTTTGAATCCGTAGATCAGCGTTGTGTGTGTAGAGCTTGTATACTCTCCCTGTGTTTGTATGGGTTATCCGGTTCCAGTTTATACATTGCCTCTAGAAAGTATTCACAGTGCATCACTTTTCCCACATTTTGTTTTGTTACAGCCTTATTATCTGGAACAGGTTTATCCAGGATGTCTCTGTAAATTGCTGCAGTCATCTGTCCCTCTATCCTGACTTGTCTCCCAGTTCCTGCAGCTGAAAAATATCCCCAGAGCATTATGCTGCCACCACCATGCTTCACTGTAGGGATTGTATTGGCCTGCTGATGAGCGGTGCATGGCTTCCTCCAAACGTGATGCCTGGCATTCACACCAAATAGTTATTTCTTTGTCTCATCAGACCAGAGAATTTAGTTGAGAGATGGTCTGAGGAGAGCTATCATGTGCCTTTTACTAAGGAGTGGATTCCGTCTGGCCACTCTACCATACAGACCTGATTGGTGGATTGCTGCAGAGATGGTTGTCCTGATGGAAGGTTCTCCTCTGTCCACAGATGACCTCTGGAGCTCTGACAGTGTGACCATTGGGTTCTAGGTCACCTCTCTGACTAAGGTCCTTCTCCCCTGATTGTTCAGTATAGGTGGCCGGCCAGCTCTAGGAAGAGTCCTGGTTGTTTTGAACTTCTTTCACTTACAGATGATGGAGGCCACTGTGTTCATTGAGACCTTCAAAGAAGCCAAAATATTCTGCAAGGATGATCAGGGGAAAAGGATGCACCTGAGCTCAATTTTGATTTCTCAGTTTTTTATTTTTAATAAATTTGCCAGAACCTCAAGTAAACTTTTTTTCACAATGTCATTATGGGGTGTTGTGTGTTTGAGGGAAAAATAATTAAATCTATTTTGGAATAAGGCTGTGACATAATAGACTGTGGAAAAAGTGTGCTACTCTGTGACTTCTTTCCGGGTGTTCTGTATGTAATGATATACTGTTATACACTTTTCTTGGAAAAAAGCTCCTAATTTAGAAACAACTACTACAAGTGCTAATAAGATCTGGGTGAATTGTTCCATTAATATTTGGGACAGTAACTTCACTGTCCATACCACCCCAGATTTGCGACAGATGAGTGAATACACATCATCACTGCTCATGAACACCACCAAACAAAGCTTCAATGTCACCTTCATTGAACCCAAATCTACAAGGAACCCTCCCCAGTGGATGTGCTGACCCAGCTGAGGTGAAACTGAAAATGTGTATTTGTGTGTTTTGTTTGTGTGTGTCTGTGACAGTAAGACCGAGAAATAGAGAGAGAAAGTGAGTGTGGGTGTGCAAGAGAGAGACAGGAGGAGAATGAGAAAAAAATAAAGTAAAATAAATGTTGAGAAAAGAAATATCAGTGGAGTGAGAAGAAAAAGTGATTTAACAAGTGAAACCGAAGATATGGAACCAGGGAAGAAAAGGAACTGCAGGAGGAGAAAATTGAGTAAGAAAAATTATAGAGATGAAAAGTCATTGAGGAGGAGGCAGAAAGAGGGGTGCAGTAGGGCCTCGTGAGGCTGAGGAATTGCAAGCCATAATAGAGTTGCAGCGTGGGACAGTATGAGACGATCATTTCAATCTGCTGGCAGAGTTAGTGATGGCTCGGTCATGGCTTGCCCAGGCTATTAGCTTCCCTCTCAGTCAAAGCCACTCGCAAGGTTACCCTGAGCCCCTCAGTTCGTAGGAACCTAGTGGCCTCGAAACCCAATGGATGTTTTTGGGAGATTGGCATTCAGTTTGCATTCGATTTTTGAACCAGATTCATGATTTATAGGTGGTGAGTCAATTGCCATAAATAACAGGAATGTTTAAATTCACCTCTTTGCTGTTGACCTACCTTCCAATAAGAATAAACAGTAGACAGAGGGGTTACATGAGGCCAATTTTGATCTCAATGTTTCAGCAGGAACGGGCAACAGAGACCCTGCTGGAGTTCCAGCCTAGCCTGCTGAGAGTGAATGTCCAGGGTGTCACAGTGTGTATTTGTGTGTTTCATAATTACCACAAAGTACATTTTTGCTGGCCCCCTAAAGAAGAGAAAGTTGAGGTTTAGACACAGCAGTGTTCATGTGAGTGTTCATGAATACAAAAAATGGTGCCAGTGGTCATATCAGACGTCACTTTTTGGTTCTGTTGATTGATTCACCTCTGAACACAAAGGAGGAGGCTGTCACGACTATTGGCTGATGGGGGAAGGAAGCGCAGAGGCGGGACATGCTGGGAAGGGGGTTTTATTATAAATACATAAACACAAATAAACAATAAACACAAATAAACAACGGCACGGTGGCCAATAAACGTGGAATAAAGGGGAGAACACAAAAAAACCCGCAGGCGTGTGGCGATTGCCAGAACTGAAAATACACACATTCACAATAGTGCACTAACGTCCACGAAAATGCCGTCGCTCCCGAAGGGCCGTAAATCTCCAGCTTTTATGCGCTGTCAGGATTGGGCACAGGTGATGAGCCCAGCTGCAGTCAATCCTGACAGAGGCACAGGCGCGACATGGTGAAATTGAATGAATGAAAATTCATTAGGCAAATGAACGACATAGAAGTGAAGGGAAAAGGCAAACATGAATATCAGTCCTCATTAGCAAAACCAAATAGAAAACACACGTGAGTAATTAGGACTGTGAACCAGTGAACTGGTGCCACCTGGTGGGCCGGGCGCACCGTGGCATCACACAGCATAGTCTTTCAAGAATAGAAATTGTCGTTCATCAACAGCAAGAGGAGCCTATGTGATTCAAACACCTTCATATATTTTACAACATGAACTTAAATTCAGACTGACATTCAGGCAAATCCATCTGGTTAAATTTTAGCAGTGACTAAGAAAATTTGCAATAAAAAATTCACTGATTAAAAGCAGATTTGATTCCTATTTGCTAGGAATGGTGTTGTAATGGAGTTTAGGGCGTAGTCTACGTGACTACATTCAACTGGATGCCTGAGGTGGAAAGCTCCCATGTGGGCCTGTGATCAAGCTGCCAATAGTACTGTGGCCGAGTGTGGCCGACTGACAAGCAGCTGATTTCAGCATGTACCTCAGCAAGCCTTTTATACAGTAAACAATTCCGGTTAGAATAAAAGGTCCATGGGACACACTTCCTTATCTGAATTCACCAATCCTTAAGAACAGACTCTGGTCGATTCACTTAAAAGCCTCGGCTCTGATGCCAGCTCCATTCACTACTCCAGCTACCACTTCCTCCTGGTCTGGCTGACTACAACGACTTCCAGAGCTGGTGTGGAGTAGTCTATCCAAAAAAGCCTAGTGTGTGTGTGTGTGTGTGTGTGTATATCCAGGTTTGCATAATTTAGTAGTGTTGAGGACAGAAAATCTATACTCATTTTGGGTTTTGCAGTGCCAAGCAGGGCCTATTGATTGCTATAGTGCAGGCTAAATTTATGGAAGTGGTTGGGGTACACAGGGCCCTGCTCCTGAAGTTGAGGTGGAACCTTGAACCATGAGGGCTGTAAAAAATAACAGAGGAAATGGAGCCGCTGACAGCTGGTTACACCGCTGCCTCCCCATCACTGCTCCTTAGACTGATTAAGGAGCGGAGGGGGAAAGATGGAAAGACGAGGGGAAGATATAAGCCGAGGTGCACCCTCCGGCTTTGGAGAAATTAAACTGGACTGGAGCCAGTGGAGGCGAGAGAAGAGAGGGTTGATGGAGAGAGGAAGATGAAGAGCAGACGTGTGAGAGATGGGTCTGAAATACAAGTGTCCAAAGGGAAGCCAAACAGATAAGGAAGACTGGTAGCAAAAAAAAAGAAAGAAACATGGAAGGTGTGTGTGAAGGCTGTGGGTTGAGGAAAAGAGGAGAGGAGTGTCCCCTCTCCTCTTCATCTGTTCATCATTTCAGACTGCAGCTGTGACACTGATAAGTGGGACTGGCAGATGGACCCGTGTGTCTTCCGATTGAACAGGACAGAGCAGAAACACAGACCCAAACTCGGCTGCACTTGTTCTATTAATGAACTCTGCTGGCTAAATCAATGCTCACAACAACATGCATACGGCTCAGTAAACAATCTAATTTACCACAGGACTTCAGGCCCTCTGGTCCATGCAAGAAATGGTCCTTAGTATTGCTGGGCAATATAGCGTATAATAAAAAAGGTATGGTTTATGATACGTATGATCATTTGGAACCATTTGAATATAGGAGGCCCATTAAGCAATACTACAGGAGAACGGTGTTATATTGCTTGACATGATATTTAAGCTTTAAAGTGAGACAAATACATGACAGTGCAATTATACTACGGTTTAGCCCTTAACGTTTATTCATGGCTGCTACAAGTAATAATAATAAAAAAAAATGAAGTGATGAGGAATGGGGATAGGTTTTTTTTTTTGCTCCAGAAGAACTACATTAAAAGTAATCTGTCACACCTCATATTTAAGCATTGATGCGATTTGATTGGTTAATTTACATTATGTCAATGCTGAAATTGTTAACGATTACTTCAGTTTTCTAAAGATTAGCCAGTGTCTCCTTTTTTCAGTGTAGCAGGTTGGAAGAATAATGAACTTTAAATCACAACCTGAAAGGTACTACTGCTCTTCCATCACAGTTACAATGTTATTCTTCATGATTGGCTACAGCAACCGAACAAATAAAAAAAACTACCAAATCCTTCATATAGCTTCTACAATGAAAAATGGTCATATTGATGCTAGAGAACATATAAATATACATTGTGGTCAGGTACGTACCACATGCATGACACTTCGCCTAGTGACTGGTAGAGCACTCACTCACTTTCCATATCCTCTTAGTCCTATTCCGGGTCACGGTTGGGCATGCAAACTCTGTCCAGGGCCAGGACCTTGGAGGTGTGAGGCCACATCACTGCTACAGCAGGGTAAACTAAATGATATTGGAAATAATGAATTATGACTTAAAAGGTGATAATAATTTATCGTGCCCTAGATCCACGAATATCAGGGGGTTATCATTTTAATGTGATCAATATTCATTTCACAATGTATCACAAAATTCAAATGATGATTTAAACTGTGACATTTTAAGGCCACATTGATCAGAACATTTCATTATGCCGCCACAGAGCAACTTCCACAGTCCACAACCAAAGACACTGAAAAGCATCTCGTAGCAGTGACCTCTCTGTAAATGCCTCAAAGCTCCCCCTCTCCGGTTGCAGGAGACAAGTGATCCTGTCATATGCAGCCTACCCCTGAGGTGTGACTGAATGTGTGTCTGGGTGACCTGACCCTGCTTATCGTATTTTCTTGTCGGCCCAGACAGACAGTGTTGTCTGGGTGTGCTGTGTGTGTGTGTGTGTGGGTGTGTGGGTGTGTCTTCTCTACCAGCCTGTATCAGTCAGTCTGGGAGGTGTCCTAGAGTCACCCTGCCATCTCAGCCTCACCATTGCTCTTGTTCTGCTCCACAGGAGAGCAGAGTAACTCCGCAAGGATAATTACTAACAACAGAAGGATGTGCGGGAGAAAGTTAACGTTCCAAATGCAAATACAGTGCCGGTTGGACACTGCCATCGGCACTCTATTGCACATCAATCAGCCAGAATGTTGAAAATACCTGTCTAATATTGTGTAAGTTTGTGCCATGAAAGAGCTCTGAACTGTTGAGGCAAGCTTGATGTAAGTGTATTCATGCAGACTGATGGGAACGTTGTTCCATGTGGTGAAGATGGCTTTGCAAAGTGCATCCAGGAATAAGGAATATGGAATAATTAAGACTGAACAGGGTTAATACTCCACAACACTATAGGTGTAGGTCCATTCATGGAATAAAAGGTCCATGTCTTTATCCTGTCTTTATATTTGGTGTACTACAAGCCTCCTCATTGCTTGTTTTCCCTAAATGAGCGTTAAAATTATTTGTGCAACTGCAGTAATTTAGCTCTGATTTCCTATCCTCACATATTGCTAATGTTTTATCTACATTTGGCAATCTTATCCAGAGCAACTTGCTTTAAAATGTTCATCATTTAAATTCCTCATTTAGTTCACAACTGTAAATAACATTCGCTTAATAACGCAGATCCCCCCTTTAAGTAAATGAACATAAGTGCTCTATTTAATCTATGTATTTTCTAAAAAGGAAGGTTATTATCTTGCGTTTCAAGATCTTTAATGAACTGCTCATACATCTAGTGGAAGTTCATTCCACCAAGACAGAGCCAAGACCGAGAAGATTCTAGACAAATGCTTTCCTAGTACCTTGAGAGATGTGGTAGCAGTCGAACAGTGCTGCAGGATCGGAGAGATCGAGGTGCAGAGCAACGACAGATTTCAGGTAGAAGGTTGCTGACCCTTCCTTCGTTTTGTAGGAAAGCATCAACATTTTGAATCTGATGCGGGCAGCTACAGCAAGTCCGTGGAAGCGGTGTGGGAGAATTTAAGAAGGCTGAAAAGAAGTCATGCTGCAGCGCTTTTTTGGACCAGCTGGAGAGGTTAAGTGGCGCTAAGAGGCAGAAACCGCCAGAAGTGAGTTACAGTTTGGAGATAAGCAGAGATTGTACAAGCATTGGTAGATTAAAATGGACGAATCTTTCTTAAGGTGTAGAGAAGGAATCAACATGAAGGAGAGACTGACGAACTGTCCAGGGAAATTTCAATGTCCTGTTGTGGGGAGAATTATTGTTGTAAAATCCATATCTCTTTTAAGCTTTTGTGAGATGTGTAGGTGTCGGTTTTGTTTTACTGGATAGAATGAAAGACACACAGCTGTAGATATTATGCAAAGCAGTAATTTAGGCTTTGTTACAGTTCATGGCACATTATATCGTTCTAGGCATCTGTGTTTCAATGCACAGAGAAGACACAAAGGTTTCATAAGTAGGAAGCACTCCAAAAAAAAAAAAAAAAAAAAGCGTAAGCTGAGGTCAGAATTGAAAATGAAGCTCCTGCTGGTAAAAGCCTGTAATGGAATCAGTGCCACCAGGCGCCATTAGGCATCGTTACGCACACCACTGACATGCACTACTGCTCACCGGGGCAATACCGTGCACTATCCCACCCCCTGCGCGCCCCTGCCAAGCACAAGGCTACGGATGTCCTGTGTTTAGTGTGCCGCGTGTCTCTGTCACAGCAGTGTGTGTGTGTCTGTGTGTGTGTGTGTGTGAGAGAGTGATCCAGCACCAGTGTGTGTTTCTGACGTGGTTTCTGCGTCCTGGTGAGTGTGAAGTGAGGTGCTGATCTCCAGCACACGGCTGAGTGGTCTGTCAGACAGCAACCTGGCACGTCCAGGGCGCCCCGCCAACAACTTGGCAGCCCTGCCTGGTGTGTGTGTGTGTGTGTGTGTGTGTGTGTGTGTGTGTGTGTGTGTGTGCACCAGCAAGCATGCTTGGACGCATGAGAGACGATGTGCATGAGGCATGTGCTTCACCTCAAATCTAGCAGGTTCCACTCACTCTGTGGGAAATGGGTTGGTGTGTTTTTTCAGGAGGTCGCTCTCTCTGTCTGTTTACATTTTTGTCTCTAAATTTGGTCTCTAAATCTACATGCTGTGATCTGCTACATAGTGGCAGGGACTGCACACCATTTCAGGAAAAAAAAATCACAAAATCACATTCCTAACAATGCTTTTCGACTGTGATCTATACTATTTTGCAATAAAATAGTATAAAATGTAACCAGTTCTTCCTTGGCCCATCTACCTTCTGTACACCATGTTTCGTGCAAAATCTTGACCATAATCCTTATAAATTGTCTATGTTTCTGAAACAGGGCTTTCATGTGACACCTGAGTGCCATATTACATTTAAGGGATTTACCAGATGCCCTTATCCATAGAGACTTACAGTAGTGACAGGGACAGTCCCCCTGGAGACACTCACGGTTGAGTGTCTTGCTCAGGGACACAGTGCTAGTAAGTGGGGTTTGAACCTGGGATCTTGCGGTCATGTGGGTGTAGGTGGGTGTGTTACCCACTAGGCTAACACTAGCTATGATAAATAAACAAATACAAGTACATATAGTACACACACACACACACACAGGTCTATCTTAACAGCGGCAACACAGACAGCCATGTCTTCTCCCTACCTCCAACGTGTCCTCCAATTAGCCCACTTTAAATGCATTACACAGCAGCATAAGAAAGCCTATATAGAGAGGACCTTGCTGTCCCACCTTCTTTCTTCACCTCACTTGGCTCTGTGAAGATAACACATCCTCTCAAAAGGGATTAGTCACAGCAGCAGAGCTAAAACTGTTAGCTATACTGATGGATCCGCCAAAGGTAGAACTTAACATGCTGCACGTGGCATACACAGGACTGCAGGACCATGAAAATAATTACTGCTTTTAGGCAATCCTCGAGCATAATAATAGGAGTGATTAAAAACCCATTAATGTCAAAACAAATATCCTTCATATGCTTTATGGCATTATTAAAAACAGCATGTCCGCCTAATAGATGAGCGAAAAAAAAAGGCATCAAAGGACACAGGCCTCACTCACATCCAAATGATGTGAAGTCAATACCATCTTATCTATGACCACCAAACCAAGAGCAAATCCAATTTAATCCAAGACATTTGAAGTGTAAGACCAAGACACAACATGAATTAAAAGGAGGAAGACATCATCCCATAGCATATCCTTTGGATACATAATTTATATCACTGCAGCATGCGTAATGTATGCACAGCATTAACGAATGACCTAAGAAAGGTGTGTCATCAGTCAAAATAATCTAAACATAATCGCATGCATTATGTTTTTTATGAAATGCGATGGGTTTGTCTTTATATAGTTGTTTTTTGGCGGCCTGTTTTAATTTTAGTTTTAGTCAAGTCTTTGCATCAAGCTGTCATTTTACTTTTTATTAGTCTTATTCATGCCCATACTCATTTTGGTCTAGTTATTGTCTTGTTTGCTTGTTATTAAATGGTATATTTTGTTATAGTTATCATCACATGACCTGCATTTACGTTTTGTAAAAAACCTTTCTGCCTCTCTCACTGATGCTCTACTATTATATGTTACTATTATAGGTTTTTTCTTCCTTTTCATCACATCTCCAGGTTTGGATGGCAGGTTTCCTCATACACAAAGCATTACAGCTGCTGTGTTGCCCTCAGTGCATTAAATATACACACACACACCCACCAAACACAATTCCTTAAAAATGTACGAGCTGCATGCGTCATATGAGATGCTATTGTGCCTATATGCAGCGTGGTGTGAGTTGGACACTCCTGGATGACTGTGTACTGCAGTTCTGTCACTACTCAGCATAAAGGCACAGCTCTGTTTTAACTATTGTTTTTATTATTTATGTATTTTTTATTATTATTTTATTCCTTACTTCCCCCAAAGCTCAGTTGTTTTACATCACTGGCTACAAAATGTAAAAAAGGATATCAGTTATACAGCTATATGTGTAGATTTTTATGTTTTTTATAACACACCTATAGCTGCCATTTTCATTAAAAAAATAACTAGTTCTGCTGCAACGATATACAATAAATGAAATGATGGTGACTATTCTCTAGTCTCGTAATGCTCTTAAAGAGGCGTGTCAACAGACTGTTGCAATTATTATGGACAAAAAGCCAACACTAGTGTACAGTTGTGTGGCAGGGTTTTGCACAATATCATTCTCATTATTTAGTTTAATTCCTTCCAATTCCTTATGCGTCCCCGATGCCGTAAAAGCCATCAACTGGACGCGTCCAAGCAGAAAATGAAAACAGTTTGAATATTTCCCCACTCTGAGTGTAGGGGGGCGCAAAGTCTGCACAGTGGATCATCTGAGACAGAACAATTTGACTCCACTGGGACGGAGAGAGGATCCGGGGAAGGTGAAGTGCGTGGGTGTGTTCTTTGCAGTTTTCGGAATGAGTGAGTTACTCCTTACACATTCACCTCTATAAAAAGAGGGAAACAAAGGTCTATTAATCCCTTTGGGGAGTTCCGTTATGGAATTAGTAGATTTGTAAACACACTGGCTCTGGAAAAGTGACCTGATGAATTAAGATTATTACGTTTTTTGACAGAACTGTGGGAAACTGTGCAGTGTGAGAAATGTGCGAATTGAAAGAGGTTATCTACTCAACAACAACGAAGCCTAATAAAAAAAAGTCATCAAAGTGCATAATGGAATTGCCTTTGGTGTGAACAATGGAAGCCTCTGAATTTGTGCTGAAGCGTCCGAATGGAACGTTGGCTTTTCAAATAATGCTGCCTGCCCAGACAGCTGCCTTTAGAATGATGAAATATGATACATAGCAGAGAGAAAGACTATTTTATTTTAGAATCATGACTGAACTGGAGCATTAGTAATAATACATTACCGCAAGATGCTGGTAGTGTTTCATGGTGGTGTTACAGCTCAGCTCGTCAGATTTATGAATTGATTTAAAATGTGATTTTATTAAAGTGGGTCGCACAGTAACACATGGCAAAAGAATCCTTAAAATGAAATAATATTATAATATTGTGATGGCATCACTGCACTGTCCTAATAGTAATTGCCCTGTCACAAAAACCATCCATTAAAACTAAACAGGAATCCTTGTGTAAAATGTTGCAACAATAAACTGTAAGAAAACCTTTCAAAGAATAACAAAATATGCTAATGCTTAATGTTTAAAGGTCCCCTATTATGAAAATATATTTGTCTTAATCGTGCCGTAATACTGTATCTGAAGTCTCTTTCCAAAAATTCATGGCGCAGAATTATGGCCATTTGATCCAGTCCCACAAAGAGATTTCACATGCCGTTTCGGTTTCTGTAGCTTTAAATTCTAATGAGGAGGAGAAAGTGTGTTTACTACGTCCCGGGGTTTGTTCCCTGTATTAGAGTTACTAATATAAACTTGATGTTCTGCATCTGGGTCCTCTCCAATTACCTAATTTCCTGCTGGTGTCACGTGTCTGTACAACCTGTGATGGACTCAAATTCCACAGTAAAACAAATAAATATATGAAATGTCAGTAACATTCTGCTTTTGCTTGGTTTTAAATGACAAATGAATAGGCAAAATAATATAATTAAAAATCTAGTGACCTCCAAGTTAACATCATCCCTTTTTTCCTCCCCCTTTCACATGTGTATAAGGATGGATGAGGGTGGGGACTTTTTCAGGCTTGATTTTTATTCAACCAACAGAGAGGTATGCTGAGAAACAAAGATATGCAAATTTGCCTCTGTGCATTTGTAAACTGCAGTAATGTTCCTTTGGCAGAACTGTCCAACACCTGACAGCATTGTCTAACTCCTCGCACTGTAACCTGGGTGCCCTTGAACACATTTCTACCTCAAGCACCGCCCCCCTACGCTGAAAGAAACAACAAAATGTGTCCTCTGCATTTAGCCCATCACCCTTTGTGAGCAGGTGCCTGGGGAGCTGTGTGTGGGGACAGTTCCTTGATCAAGGGGACCGGAGTGGCACCTTGACGGTTCGGGATTTAAACCCGCAAACTTTCGGTCATGAGTCCACCTTACTTATCCACCAGGCTACCACTACAGTGAAAGGTCAGCCACCTCCACATGATTATTACATTGCATCGGCAAAAGTGACTTCATATAATTAAAAAAAGGCAAGTTTCAAGGATCATTTTAAAGTATAAAGCACATAATAAGATGAAACAGCACTCGCTATTACAGATAAAATAAAAAAGTTTCTAATCTATTACCTATAAAAACAGAAGAGCACAAACTCCACCACCAAATAAATTTTATTCATACAATAATGAGCAGTTGATTGTTCAGTGTTTCATCAGTGTTTTAAATGAACCCATTAAGCCTCTTGTGCCCATTAACCATGGTAAAATTATTGTAGCCTTGTGCTTAATGCTTTTAAATTCATTTGTACTTTTTACAATAAGCTCCATGCATCATCCCCCTGAGCTCAGGAATGGATGTAGACTGACATACACATGGCTGGTTTGTGCATCTGTTCAAGATTTACTTTGATCATTACTGGCTTCTTTCTAATACACTCTTCTTCTTGCTTAGGGACACCTCTTCTCTGGAACAAAATATACTTATTGACTTTTATAAAAGAAAAGAAAGCCCATTACATATTCAGTAAATCAAACAGAATTGAGGTGAAGGTGGTGATTGCCGATCCCTCCTGCATGGCTGCTCATTCTCAATGAGTTAATGAGGGAAGTCCTTGTGCACCAGCACCTCGCAGCCTTGCAGTAAATTGCACCCGTAGCCAAACAAGGAAGCCATTCCTTTCCCTGTAAATCTTCCTGTTAGGGAACAGTTGGAGCAGATTGAAATCTACTCCTGAATAAAACATTTCCGACGCCATGAGAGGGGAATAAACAATAAATCTTGACAAAACAGAGGGAGAGGCGTGGACCACATGGGGGTGAAGGAATATGGAGAGAGTTGAGTAAAAGGATGTTGATACAGTTCTAAGATTGGCTCATAAAAGACAATATCTGCTTATGATGACAAATTATTGCAAATACAGAACAAACTAAAACAACAATATTAATAATATATCTTTCATCATGTAAGAAATTTGTTGTCACTATAGAACAGAGACAGTGGATGCCACCGCTGAACAGAAAAACAACTCTATGCAGAAGCTGAACTCAGCATGTGGAGAGAAGGTGAACACGAGCACAATGTGGCAACAGGGGGGGTCATCAAAGGTCAAGTGGCCATCACAGCATTACAATGTTATTTAGGCTTCTGGAGAGAAGTGCTGCAGCCGTAGCACTGTTTAAACCAATCACAGATGAGCTCAGAATGATTTCACCAAAAGGTGTTTTTGTGTTCTGTGGGACCCATTTCATTTTTTTCCAAAAGAAAAAGTTGTATCAACTACTTAATCCAGAGCTCTTTCTCTCGCTGAGTTTATCCTGGACACACACACACACACACACACACACACACACACAACAGAAAAACAAAGAGAGCATCACAAGATACTAACACCATGCAGCCTGGATGAAAAATGCGAAGCAATTAAAGGCATTCACCACTGGAGACCAATAACAGTGCTTAATAATGATTATAAAAAAACAATAAAACAAAAGACTAAAACTGAGCAGAAATATACAGAAGCAAACACCGGCAGTGGCACTGGACCCATCACGGCAACATTGCAGCTTCTCCTTGCAAATCCCTGCCAGCCTGGGGTGAATGAGGTCTACCTCTACATTTTACACACATTGGGGCAGTGGAAACGGACCTTTAATCGAATCCCGAGTCACGACTGCCCACTGCTCACCAAGGGTGATTGTTAAGAGCAGGGGACACATTTTGTTGTGTCACTGCATGCTGTGCTGTCACTTGTCATTGTGTTAGCATTTAGATGGTTTGAAAATGAAAATGGTTATATGCTATAAATAAATTTCCTGATATTGTGTGTGAGTGTGTGTGTGTTATGTTAAGCTCTATATCTACATCGGTTCTATGAAGATCTCCTGGAACAGACAGACCAGCGTCTCTCAAATGAGAGGGACAGAAAGAGACCATCAGAGCAGAAAGGAAGCCCAGCCCTTTTCTCCATCCCGGCCTATTAGCATTTGTACTCAAGCCTGCTGTTCGTTTGTTTCAGAGTTTGGTGGTTTCACCTCAGTGTGCCGACGCAGACATAAAAGTTTGAAAGGATGTTTGACGTATACAGTTGTATAATGATGCATCTCTGTTGCCTAAATACTCAATGCTGAACATTCTGCTCCAGCAAAATAAACAGACAGTAATGAATATTCTTATAAGACAGTATCAGACAAACTGACGCTCCAAGGTCATCCAAGATCTCATCACATGACGTATCAGGGAGGCTCTAAACTATCCCAATAATAATCACAGGCACATTAAATTACAATAAGCCCAAAACCCTCTGGACAAACGCTCATAATTTACAATCAGTTGTTCCCATTTCTTCAGGGATTAACAGAAACCACACAGTGTTCTCAGTAGAACACTCAATAATTCTTTTTTATTACTGCAGTGAATGCATGATGTTTTTTTAATCCCTGTAACAGAATTCTAGATTCATGTCTGCAATGAATGTGTATACCATGCACATCCAAGCTTCATTAATGTATTTGGGCGGTGAACACTCGAAATGCAGGTGGTGCCCCGTTGTCTGCTCCTCTCTAGACCAAAGAGAAGAGAGGGTCGAGCGCAGGAGCAGCAGGGAGTACCTTTCAACAGGGGATGAGGGCAATGGAGTGGATGATCACTTAACAGCCTCCACTGGCTGCATTCCCAGACCGGTGGAGAGACTCTCAGGACACTCAACAGTCAGGACTGGTCTCCTGAGACACACACACACTGCATTAATCTGACCTGATCGAGCACAACCTCATCATTAACCCCTCCCCCCTGTGGTCTGTGGCCATTATTACAAACTTCCTGCTGCTGATAGCAATGGAACGCAACTCACATGATGAAAGAACGGCCAGATGAGACCCTAAATTATATATATATATAATTTTGCATGAATGGATTTTAATTTGTTCCTATAGACAAAAACAGTTAGATCTGAAAAGAGTGCAGGTGAAAAATGAACACACAAAACATCCCCGGTTCCTCTTACCACTGGATTCTTCCATGTGACAAGTATATGAATCTTGTCCCCCAGCACTATTTGTTATAGCTCAATGCAATAATCTAAGAAATAATCTTGTCCCCCAGCACTTGACTTCACAAATTAGTACTGTTATGGTCATTGTACAATGTTTTCCAAAAATATGTAATATGAATTCTAGACATTAAATGTTAAGATAAAAAAAACTAGTTGAATGAGCTATTTATGTGTCAAGATCAACCTCATGCCACAATTTAAAGACAAAGAAAGAACATTGTCCACAGTGTTCTGACCTCTTGTCAGTCATATCGAAGCTTCCACCACCAGGTTATGTACAGGCAGGTTATGGAAATATGAACAAGTGGATGACTTGATGTTTCATGAAATGTGGGGTGCAGCACATTTTACACACTAGGTGTAAAAAACTAGGTGTACCACCTACATGGAGTCCAAATTTGACAACACAGTGGAAATATTTTTGCTTAATTTTAAAGAGCTCAATGAGATGGAGGAAGATTAATATAAGAATATAAGAGATAACAAATGACCAGCATCTACCATAGACGAGCACAAATGGGCACATTTTAGACTATTACATGGAGTTTAGATATAATAATACACAAACACAGATTAGTGAGTGAGGAAAACCACACTTGCCTGGCCGGACAAATTAGCAGCCAAGGAATGGTTATTACACCATGAGATATGCAATGGATCAGCATCTCAATATGTATCACAATTTAGGAAATATGTGGTCTCACAGTTTACTGTTCAATATTTATGCATGGCTGCTGGGACAATATTTAGCATTAAATAATAAAATAAAACTGTGTCTTCTTCTCAACTGTTGGCTCAATGTTGATGAGCTCTTGTTTTTTGTGCTTCGACAGAATTAATGCTTTGTGTTATTTGTGCTTTGCACTATTCCACCAGGCCCAGTAACACACACGTTCTGCGCCCCATCCTCAAACCATCACCACTCATCTTCTTTCCCTCCATCTCCTGCTGCTTCCGAGGCAGAGCAGGAGGGGGTGGAGAAGATAATGCTGGTGAAAGCAGCCATCATCTCTACAATGTGAAAGACCGCTGTGCATTGAGGTCAAAACTGAGAGCTGTTCAACGTCAATTCATTCAAAGACAGTTGGATTTCACAGCAATTATTTTGCGGAAATGTCCATATAAATTATTCAAATTTTTTTCTGTTTAAAGTTATGCTCAACATTTTTCAATTTCTAAATGTTCTGCGTGTTTCTTTTAGTGGCGTAGGCACA
This sequence comes from Denticeps clupeoides, assembly GCF_900700375.1. NCBI lineage: Eukaryota > Metazoa > Chordata > Actinopteri > Clupeiformes > Denticipitidae > Denticeps > Denticeps clupeoides. The sequence goes on along the minus strand of NC_041725.1, from coordinate 6,812,086 downwards.
GTTTTTTTTTTGTAAAATGTATTAGAGGTGAAGAGCATGACAATCAAAGTCATACAGAAAAGCTGCAACAATTATTCATTCATTTAATTTTTTTCTTATTTATTTTTATTTTCAGCATTTGCATCTTATTAAAATACACATTAGTAACCCTAAGATAAGTAAGATAAAGTGTCATCTGAAGAGTTCACTGCAGAAAAAGCCAGTCTGAGAGAATGTGGTTCCATGTCAATGTCACGACTACGGACTTACCGGGGAAGGAAGCGCAGAGGTCTGACATGTTGGGAAGGGGTTTTTATTAACAAATAATAAAGAAATACAAATAATCAGCGGCGCGGTGGCCGAAAACAATTTAACTTAAATTACGAACATAAACTAACCCGTAGGCGTGTGGCGATTGCCAGAACTCAAAATACATGAAACTAAATCAGGTCAAGTTCGTGCAGAGAGTTCACGAAAATGCCAGCGACCCCGAAAGGGTGGAAACTTCCGGCATTTATGGGGCGTCAGGATTAAAGTCAGGTGTGGAGCCCAGCTGCAGGCAATCCTGACAGAGCCCCCCCTCCAAGGGCTACGTCCTCGGAGCCCCAACAGTACCATCAGTGGAGGCGGCGGGGCGGACGGCGGCAACCTCAGGGCTCCTGCCCTGCTGTATCCTCCCCTTGGAGGACCCGGTCCCTCGGGCTGGCTCCCCGGCGTGGTCAGGCGTGGCGGCCCCGGTCCCTCGGGCTGGCTCCCCGGCGTGGTCAGGCGTGGCGGCCCCGGTCCCTCGGGCTGGCTCCCCGGCGTGGTCAGGCGTGGCGGCCCCGGTCCCTCGGGCTGGCTCCCCGGCGTGGTCAGGCGTGGCGGCCCCGGTCCCTCGGGCTGGCTCCCCGGCGTGGTCAGGCGTGGCGGCCCCGGTCCCTCGGGCTGGCTCCCCGGCGTGGTCCCGCTTGGCGGCCCCGGACCCTCGGCCTGGCTCCCCGGCGTGGTCCCGCTTGGCGGCCCCGGACCCTCGGCCTGGCTCCCCGGCGTGGTCCCGCATGGCGGCCCCGGACCCTCGGCCTGGCTCCCCGGCGTGGTCCCGCATGACTGCCCCGGACCCTCGGCCTGGCTCCCCGGCGTGGTCCCGCATGGCGGCCCCGGACTTCCGTACCTGCACACAATAATCAGGGCCGATCCATCTGGGTACGTGTGGGCCCTGTCTCCACATGTCCCCTCTGACACGTCTAGTGTCACCCCCTGCACCGCGCAGGGAGATTGTCCCAGAGCCTCCGGCAACTGTTCCAGGCACCCCAGGCTGGTGCCTTCTGGGACTATGCAGCCCCTCTCGCTGCACGGCCCTGGTGCCAAGGGGGGGGCATTGCCAGACCATCCGGCTAGCCCCTTCTGCGTCCGTTGGGACAAGCAGGCCCTCTTCCTGCCTGTCCCAGCTGGGTCCCCATGCCTACCCGGGGGCTCTATGGCGCTCCACCCCTCTGGAGGCAGACGCAGGCCCATGCCTGGCCCGCCCTCCTCACTGGCTACCGGAGGACCCAGCTCCATCGCTTCCCCACCTCCCCTCCCCTCAGGAGGAGTCCCCAACCCGAACTGCACCCCCCCAAAAAATTCTTTGGGGGAGCACCCCCCCCGGCTGGACTTAGGGGTACCTTGGGGCTTGTCCACCTCGCCTTGGACCAGCACATTCGGGTCAGGAACCTCCTCCCTGGGGTTCGGCTCCGCGGCTGGGTCGCCATCTGGTGGACACAAAGAGGGGAACTGGGGGCGACATACGGACACATATGCCACACAGACACACACAGACAGAGACAGACAGAAGAGAGGGTCGTCTGGCTCCCTCTCTGGGCTCTCCGGGACCTCCTCAGGGGGCACAGCCAGGATCTCGGGAGGAGCGACCTTCTCGTCGCCCACCAGTGCTGGGTCTTCTTGCCCCGGATCCTGACTGGCACTGGATGTGGTGGAGGGGCAGAGTTCGATCCCTGGCTCAGGCCGATCAAACTCCGCCCTCAGTCTCTGTTGGAAGTCCCGAAAACTCCTGTCTGTCTCTCCCTGCTGCCAGAGGGTTGTGCTCCAGCCCCATGCTGATCCAGTCAGACACGTGAGGATGGTAGTGATCTCGTCTGTGTCTGCTGCCCCACTGAAGGGTCCCGGGACAATTGGGCGGTCCCACACTGGGCTGGGCACGTCGCTGGAGATGGTGTGTGGTGTGTGGTGTGGAGGGGGGTGGACGTCTTCTCCAGCAGGTGTGGGCGCTGGTGCTGCGCTGCCATTTTGCTGGGGAACGTCCGGGCAGAGGGAAGGCGGGTCGGCGACTGGAGCAGGAATGGAGGATTCCCTGCGAGGCAGTCCCGGCAGCGCAGTTGCTGGCTGGCGACCTCCCGTCGCCCTCTTCCACCAGCTTTCCTCACACTGCTGGGAGGGACGTGGGTCTCCACGGACCTCGTGACGATCCTGGATGGGCGCGATGGGCGGAGCCATCCCGGCACCGACTGCCCAAACGGCGTCATCCTGGTCATCGTCCGTGTCCACCTCGTACCCCTGGAAGTCACATGGGTCATCACGGACGCCGCGATGATCTCGGACGCGCACGCTGGGCGGAGCCATCCCGGCACCGACCGCCCACCGAAAATCCACGTCATCATCGCTTTCGTCATCCGTGTCCTCCCACCGGTGACTCCGAGGGTCGTCCACCCTGCGGACATCCTGGACCCATGGCGCGATAAGCTCCCATGGGCAGTACTCTGGCCATTCGGGCTGGAGGCTGCCCACCTCCTCGCTGGAGGAACGCCGCCGTTGTTGTTGCCGCTTCTCACCCCCCTGGAAGTGACGTGGGTCCCCACGGACCTTGCGACGATCGCAGACTGGCGCGATGGGCGGAGCCCAACTCTCGTCTCCCGTGCTCTCGTCGTCGTCCGTGTCGTCCCAGTCCACGGGGAGCCTGGCCAGCAGAGCGCAGAGTTCTTGGCTCGACATGGCGAAGATCGTGGGGGTCGCATCTTCTGCGCTCGCTGCCCAAGTCACTTCCTCGCTGCTGCCGACGCCAACGTCCTCGCTCCGCCCACTCACCCGCCGACGTTGTCGCTTCCGGGTTTCGCGGAGTTTCCCGGGGGTGACGTCATCACGCGGCGCCGCGTACCACGGCTTCTCGGGGAGAAAACGCTCCACCAGAACGGGTGTCGCGTCTCTCCCCTGGCGTCCGCGTTCGCCGCGCCGGGCTGCGTCCTTCGCGGCGTTTCTTCTCCTCTGCTTTCCACCTCTGCGCTTTTGGGTGGGTCGCTGGCATTCTGTCACGACTACGGACTTACCGGGGAAGGAAGCGCAGAGGTCTGACATGTTGGGAAGGGGTTTTTATTAACAAATAATAAAGAAATACAAATAATCAGCGGCGCGGTGGCCGAAAACAATTTAACTTAAATTACGAACATAAACTAACCCGTAGGCGTGTGGCGATTGCCAGAACTCAAAATACATGAAACTAAATCAGGTCAAGTTCGTGCAGAGAGTTCACGAAAATGCCAGCGACCCCGAAAGGGTGGAAACTTCCGGCATTTATGGGGCGTCAGGATTAAAGTCAGGTGTGGAGCCCAGCTGCAGGCAATCCTGACAGTCAAGCTGAATAAATAGTCTATAGTGCTGTCTGGCTCTTTACTTCTTTTAATAAAAAGGTTCTAATTAATACCACTGGGAATCAACTTTTTTCAAGAGTATGGTGCCTCAGTCCAGTAATTTTGTGTTTATTAAAAAGCATTATTTATCATTTAAAAAACATTTCAGACTTTTCTCCAAAAAAAGCACATAGTTATTTGTCTATTAACTATGTCAAATTTGTAAAAATGTACATGTAAGCTTTTATATATTTCCATTGACAGTTTTATAAATCATCTTTAAAATGTCCCCATAGAGAGCAAGAGAGGTTGGGTGATCAATCAAACCCATCCAGTCTGGCTTTCTCCCTGTGCTGAGCGTGTGTGGTGTTTCCCTGAGTCATTAAGCTTGAGAACAGAATGGCTTTATGGGTCATTCCTGTGGATGAAGTACATTGTCCATCGCTTCATACACAGTCACTAGAGAAAATTCCTCTGTAACGTCTGAGGAATTTATCTGTCATTCCAACATTCCCCTTGGTAAGTCACCTCAAACTGGTTGAACCCACCCACTGAATTTCATTGACCATTAAATGGTTACATGCTCATAGTCAGTGGTCACATTGCTCATAGTCAGACAATTAAATGGTCACATTGCTCATAGTCAGTGTTGGGATGGTTACTAACATGTATTTCCCTACAGAACTGGGGGAAAACCGATCACAGAAAATAATTAAGAAATCTCTGGATTTATTGGAACATAACTGTATTATGATCGTCACATATTTACACTGTAACTGAAAAAAGCAATAGAGTGCCTCATATATAGTATTCTAATTACACAACATTCTTAGATGTATTGTCCCAAATAATGCTTACAATGTCTTCATTTTTATGGAGGAGCGGGAGGAACATTCACCCAGAAGAAGAGTCTTCCTCACCCTGGTCTTTTTGTCTTCTTGCTCCCCAGCTAATGTCTCTCAAAGCAGCTTTTTCCTCCAACGAAGGAGTCTGGTGTGGAGTCTGACTAAGAAAAGGTGCGGCAGTGGTGCGATTTAGCCATTATATAATTTGTTTATATCCCTTATCTGCACTGGTGCTGATTGCATATCACCGTGTCTGGCCCATTGATCTAAACTGGAGAGTCTTGTCTGTCGAGAGGAGGCAGAGAATGATGATGATATGGTCCCCTCTGTTTACAGTGACAGGTTTAGCTGGCCATTGCCGCTTCATTCTGGTGATTTAGTGGCCTGTCCAATCCTGCTGATGTACAGTATATGGCGCAGCTGATTATATATATATATATATATATATATAGAATGTCACCCCTGCAAGGAAAAAGGTATAAAACGGGTCGTAAAACAACATGTTTTTAGTGCCCCATCCGATTCCTACCACACACATATTCCCTTATTCAGTGGCAGTATGCGCAGTGTTAAGTGATGAACCAATAATGATAAGAAGCCCAGAAGAATGTGTTGAATGTCACTCGATGCAGCAATGGTGGCAGAAGGTTATTAGTGCTGTTTTGTATAAGATGTGCTTCTTTTAACATTTAAATTTTTTTAAATCTTGTTTCAAGATGTATTTCCTTTAGTGGGTAGTTTTTATTAATGTCTTGTTATCTAGGGCAGTGGTCTGCAATGAATGACCAGGGAGAGTGCATTTCCCCCCTGCCTGTAAATGTGCTTTCTGTGCTTTCATGCACAGAAAATTTTAATTTTAATTCCTTTGCAGACTCACAAACAAGGTAGATCATTGTCCTCTGGTCCTGAACTAAACTGCTAGACAAACAATCCAATCCAATTCAGCTCATAGTTATAATTGACACAAATGGGGCGTAGTTTCAGTACCTTCAAAGAACATGCCGCCAGCTTTAAAGGGCACAGAATACTGCTCATTATTTCATGAATTTTAAACCTAAATTTATATACTTAGCTTTGCGGATTCACAGGGTGCAAAAATTTAGTGCAATTTAAAATAAGATGGACAAGTAGCAGCAATATGATCATATCATATGAGTATATAATCTGATAATAATAATAATATAGTATCACACTGTCAGGTGTTAAAAAATGTAACTTCAGCAGAACGGAGAGTGTGCGATACAGAAGATCTGTAGTGTTCAGTTTGTTTGTGCAGTCGGTAGGTAAATGGCTGTGCATAAATTCTCTGGATGAGGTCATGTGCATAAATTCTGAGGTGGATGAGGTCAAATTTATATGAATGGTTAATGGAAGGTTTTTATACCGCTTTACTCAGTCTGTATTAATACTTTTAAGGGCCTTCATTTTCTAATAATATGTTTATTTGCCATCATAATTTTTTAAGACCCCACGGACACTCTGGGGTCTGCTTTCAGCCCAGCCCATTCTTCTAGTAGCAGACTGTCCTCTGCAGAGAACGGTGCACTGGGGAACTGAATAGAATGCAACAGATTCACTGCAGCCAGAGTGAGTGGAGGACAATCATCTACAGCTCTTCTTTTCATTCTACCTCTTTATTTGTCCTATCTTCATGTATCCCGCTTACCGTCACTCTCAAAACGATTTATGGACAAACCCGCGGGGCAGAATTTTTAGAGCATGCTTTCTTGCCAGATCAGCTTAGCATCTGTCTACGCCAGCATTCTGCACCCAGCTCCTGTAATGGTGGGAGACCATCACGGGTGAATTCCTGATTCATGGAGTATTGTATATTAGAATTCCAATGTGGTCGCAAAACTGAAACAGGTGTCAGAGTGATGTTAAATAAGAAAAATGTGACTTTGTGGACAGCCAAGTGTTTTCTAATATAAAAAAACTCACCCTGACAGTGTAGTTCTGATTAAAGAAAAAAGCTCAGCACTTTATTTCAGTGATGCAGATGAATAAATACTGCAATGTCACCTTTTGCATGAAATGATACTGTGATGCTGGGGCGTTCCTTGACACTTGCTACGTGTGTTTGAATGTTTCTTCCAGAACCTCGAGCCATCTTGTGGAGTTTCACTATTAAAACAGTTTTTTGTTCAGCTTTCCCCCCACTGACATGTCATGACAGATACTCAGAAAACCCTTTGATTACTATGAATCAGTGTTTTCAGATAAAAACAAATAAATGGTGTAAACCATGAACATTGTTAAGCCTATTTTGGGTGGGCCTCAGTCCACCACTTCCAAAATGAGGGATCAATCAGAGATTGTGAGTGGATGTCAATAACTGTTTAGACTAAATTGCCAACATAATGCAGCTGTTATAATTGTGATTTTGATCAAAATGTAATGGTTCCGTGCATCCGTTACAGACGTATTCCAGAATGGATTAAATTAGTTTAATTTTACACAGAACACCCCATATTGACAACCTGCAAAAAGTGTACTTGAGGTTTTGGTAAATGCATTTAAAATAAACAAAACTGAAAAACCACATGTACATAGACACAGAAACAGCCTCCTCTTTCCCCTGATCATCCTTGAGAGTCCACCTGTGGACTGTAAATATAATGTATATATAAGGTCCCACAGCTGACAAGTTCATGTCAGAGCACAAACCAAGCATGAAGTCAAAGGAATTGTCTGTAGACGTCCGAGACAAGATTGTCTCAAGGCACTGTGCTGCTTTAAAGGTCACAATGAGCACAGTGGCCTCCATCATCTGTAAGTGTGAGAAGTTCAAAACCACCAGGACTCTTCCTAGAGCTGGCCAGCCACCTAAATTGAACAATCAGGGGAGAAGGACCTTAGTCAGGGAGGTGACCAAGAACTCGATGGTCACACTGTCAGAGCTCCAGAGGTCGTCTGTGGACAGAGGAGAACCTTCAATCAGGACAACCATCTCTGCAGCAATGCACCAATCAGGTTTGCATGGTAGAGTGGACAGATGGAAGCCACTCCTTAGTATAAGGCACATGGCAGCCCACATGGAATTTGTCAAAAGGCACCTGAAGGACTCTCAGACCATGAGAAAGAAAATTCTCTTGTATGATTAGACAGAAATTGAACTCTTTGGTGTGAATGCCAGGTGTCCGTTTGGAGGAAACCAGGCACCGCTCATCACCAGGTCAATACCATCCTTACAGTGAAGCATGGTGGTGGCAGCATCATGCTCTGGGGATATATTTCAGCTGTAGGACCTGGGAGACGAGTCAGGATAGAGGGGACGATGACTGCAGCAATGTACAGAGGCATCCTGGATGAAAACCTTCTCCACAGCGGTTCATCTTTCAGCAGGACAAACGACCCTAAACACACAGCCAATATATCAAGGCTGTGTCTTCAGGAAAACTCTGTGAATGTCCTTGAGTGACCCTTGAATCTGATTGAACATCTCTGGAGATGTTCCTTTTATGTCATAAAATGGGCTTAATGGGTTTCTCCACTAATTTTTACTTACATTTTATTGTTGTACTGTAATGGTCTTTCTCTCTCACTTATATACATATATATGCTTTTTTCTTTTACATTTTTCCAATCAAATTCAAATTATGGATATTCCACAGCACATCTTATTCTAAACATTGTATTCTGTTGCGTTGAGTAGGTATGAAAGTAAATGCGTTTATATGATGCAAGTGGAGTTCAGCAGAAGAAGGTGCCATTCATTCTTTGTTGTTGTCCTCACACTGTCCAGAGAGAATCGATTAGCCACACACACAAGTGTGCCACATACAAGGCTGAAAACACAGTCACGGTGGCAGACGCTCCATGGAGGCACTGTTACATGGGTTAGCTAGAGCGTGAAGCATGACAATGATCCGCTGTGTGCCACACCTGCCACAAGTCACCTGCCTTCACAGCATGAAACAGCGGCCTGGCGCTTAGCAAAATTTACAGTGGATGAGTCTTGAAAGATGGCTGCAAAGCTGCAAAGTCAAACTTTCTTTTTAATTGAACTAAAGTACTTTTCTGAGGGTTTGATGAGTGCTGGGAGTGCTTGTACTGCACTGTGATGTTTAGCTGTGGGGATGGAGTATTTCTGGGACTCAGGAGAATTCTGGATGTAAATGTGTCTTACAGGCTCAGACTGGTTGGGGAATGCAGGCTGCCTGTGGCTCAGCCCTCTGCCAAGGCATAAACATTGTGTGTCGCATGCGAACCATGGGAAATAGCAAACTCATTTCTCCCTGTGCTAATTGTTCTGGTTGCACCATGAACATATATATTTACATTTACACCATTTAGCAGACACCTTTTTCCAGAATTACTTACAATCCCTAGTGACAGGGAGAGTCCCTGTCTTGCTCAGGGACACAATGGTGATAGGTGCACAGTGGTGGCCCAGCGGGCAAGGAAGCGGACTCGTAATCAGAAGGTTGCCCCCTCGAATCCCAAACCGCCAAAGTGCCACTGAGGTGCCACTGAGCAAAGTACCGTCCCCAGGTACCTTTCATGGCTGCTTTTAAATGCAGTGGCTGCCTTTCGCTGTATGCACCGTGTGCTACGGTTGGTGTGTATCACAATGACAGTCGGTGTTTGAACCTGTGGCTTTATGGTCTTCTGGTTCATAGGCGAGTGTCTTTCTGCATGTGAGTGTGACCATACTGTGTGATTTCAAAGAATTTGTAAGCGCCAGTGTTTTGTGTGTTTGACCAACCAACAGGCGCTTACTTCACTGGTAGTGCAGCAGTTTAGACCCTACCCTGATTTATTAGTCTTATAACTACAACTTTTAATAGTTCCTGTGGGTGTGAACATGCCAAAAAGTGGGAACTTCCAACAATTATGGGAACTGTTAAAATAATAATTCTTCCAGTGCAAAGGGACCTTAAAACCTCTTCTTTATTTTTCAGTAACAACACAGAGTAAAGCTAGATATTCTCTAGGTCCAAATAACAATAACAGGTTTCTGGACTCAAATGTCAAAAGGATTCAAAAGATCTCATTTTGGGGCGCATTAGGATTTTTTTAAAAAGCCAAGAACATCTTTTTTGTATATTGTATTATATATATTATAGCCAGAACCTTCCAGAAGACAAGCAATGGCTCAGATTAGCCCAGTGCAATACTGCATATTGCGAAACTCAGTTAAACTCAGTGAGTTGAGTACCATTCACAGGGGTGCCCTCCCAATACTTTCTACCGCCACTCCCAGAACAGAAAGCCAAAAGGACTATAGAAGATTCTATAGGGCTATAGAAGATAATAGAACGTACCTTTAGAACATTCCATTCAGCCCCTGCCTTATTGTCTCCTGGCACTCCTCTTTGTTCTCACGGAAAATGCAGCAGAACTCTTCGACAGACAACTGCCTCAATGAAGCGGGAGAAGGTTCCAGACTGTCCTTTCATGGTAAACACAGCGCTCAACTCCCCTCAAACAGAGCTCAGTGCTCCTTAAGCCCCTTCTCACCGGTGTAATGAGGGTGGAACTTACAGAGAGTGGGAGAATCAGGACAGAAGAGAAGAGAAGAGTTATAGTAACTTGAGGCAGGTTTGACTTTATTTGACTGATGGACAGCTCATTATTATTCCTCTTCCTTGTCTGCGAGATGGCAGTCTGCACTCAGGATGCCATTTGACGGTGTCAGCCTACTGACTCCCAGACTGGCAATGGGCTGCCACTGCATAGTGTGTGTGTGTAACCTGCTGAAGACTAGTCAGGTCACTGGCCAACACTGACATGCCTCCTCTCTCTCTCTCTCTCTCTCTCTCTTGCTCTCTCTCTGCATGCAGCAGATAAGCAGTCAATTTTCATTTTATCTGTATGAGAGTGTGTGTATGAGATGAGCACAGTCGAGCAGGCCAGCAGTAATTACACCGCAGGAGTCTGCACAACGCAACAATGGCACATATTCCATCTGAATATTCATCAGTGTGGTACCTGGACTCAAGCCTAACATTTTGGCTGCATTTGTAGGAGGAACCGTATCTGAAGATAGCTGAGCTTGATCCAAATATATGCCATTCAACAGGTATTGCTGAATAATAATAATCACAATTATGTATTATTAAGTCAAAAATAAATAATATATAGTTAAACTTGTTTTTATTCATACTACTAGTAGTAGCGTAACACAGCTGAGGCCTGTTGCCAGAACTAAACACTCCATTTAGCCATTTAATGGTAACTTTTTATTGATTTCATAGTTTTCAGCTTGAACTATTAATATAGACAAGTGTGTAACTTTCCAAATCACATTTTTTCCAGAGATGGACTCCAATTAAGATGCAGACACATTTCAAGGATGATCAGGAGAAACAGAAGGCACGTGAGCTCAGTTTTTAGCTTCATGGCAATGGCTTGTTTGGTTGTTTTTTTATTTTCAATAAACTTTTTTCACATTGACATTATGGGGTGTTGTGATTGTCACATGTGATACACAGCAGCACAGCACATGGTGCACACAGTGAAATTTTAGTTTTTCTTTTTCTAAATCTAGAGCTCAAATGAGCAAACAAATGAACTAATCAAATAAAAAATGGCCTCATATCGGATTGTGATTACAGAATATTGCTGATGTAGGCCAACATATCTCTGCAAAGTGAACTGATCCAGTTGAAACTACATGAATAAATGCCAGCCGATTGACTGTCTCTCTTCAGCCACATGACTGATTGCTTTCATCTCTGTGGCAGCGAAACAACTCCAGTCTGGTGCAAAAAACAACTCCCAATCAGCCACAAGGCCCCAAAACAATATAAATAAATGAGTGGGAAAGAATAGCTGCCTTTCACCGTGATCGAGGAGCCCTGTGGGTGCAGGAAGGAGGCGTCAGAGAGGAGGGAAGAGCGGCTGTGCAAAATGGAGTGTTATTTAAAACGAAGCAGAATAAATGTTACGAATGGCTTTGCTCGTAAAAGCATCTGGCTGTGCCACAGCTTTTAGCATGTGTGTTTTTGCGCCACATCATTTACACACTCATTGTGCATAGAGTTGGTTAATTCTTATTGCCTGCAAGACGCTTGCAACCAGCTGCCACAGCATTAAGACATTTAGTTGGGCTAACTCTAAAAAACATGATAAATATTTAGATTTAAAAACACTATTTTACACTTTAAAATGTCCACAAAAGAAGAAGGGACAGGTAGTCCTCATAAAAAAAACAGCTAAATGCCAGAGCAGGGAGTCCCTGCACAGTGTGTTCAACCGAACAACCCAGCAAACTTTGGACTAGTCACGACTCCCATTAACTCTGACAAGTGAGCAGAGAAACTTAATCACCCATTCATTTGTTTATCTAATTGCTCATCAAATACATCACGCGATACATTTACTCCCTTTCCCCTCATCTCTCTGACTGAGACATTTCAATATGTATGTAAATGACATCCCACAACTACTGTGACGGCCATGATTGTTGTCGGCGTAATTCGGCGACCTGTCAGTGGCAGACACAGCTTGAGTTCTCCTCTGCTCTGAAACACTGGATGCAGCATCACCTCTTTTTTTCATGAAGTATGTGAAACATGAACTATTAATGACCAAATCCAAGCTTGCAACATACACACCAGTGATCCTGTGTGTGCTGTGTGGGAAGAAGGTTAAGTGGGAAGGTTGTGGGATGAAGGGTAAATTTGATTCTCATGACTGCCTCTTCATCAATGCCATTAAGACCTCAAGCAAGATGGCAGACTCTGCACTCTGATGAATGTCTCCTATGTGTAATTTGCCACAAACAAGTATTGACAGTTCTGGTGGAATTAGCAGCAATGCCATGTCCTTTTAATTCTAAAGCAGGGCCGGAGCTATGCTGGGAGAAGAGGGGGCAGTGCCAAATTGAACAAATGTTCTGCCCCCTTAAATCAAACTATAAGGAGTTGAGAAAGTAGACAATAAATTACCCACAAACTGAACATGGACAAGATTTAATACAGTAGCTGAAAAATCCAATAGAAAAGGCACAAATGAGATGTTGGCCGAGTAAGCACAGCAGCGTCTCTACTTCCTGCGAAGGCTGAGGAAAGCCCATCTCGCACCACCCATCCTCACCACCTTCTACAGAGGGACTATTGAGAGCATTCTGACCAGCTGCATCACTGGTGTCTGGTTTGCACCGCATCAGACCACAATACCCTACAGCGGATAGTGATGACAGCTGAGAAGATCATCGGAGCCTCTCTTCCCTCCATAATGGACATTTACAACACACGCTGCATCAGGAAAGCCACCAGCATTGTGAAGGACTCTACACACCCCTCACATGCACTCTTCACCCTCTCACATTCTGGAAAAAGGTACCAGGCCCTCACTGCCAGACTGTGCAACAGAGATGGTCCTCTGTGCACAGAGATTTCATCACAAAGCTATACATCCAATCTCTGTTAGTACGCAAATGAGCCAGTGTCAGGTTTCTCAGTAGGCAGTAGGACTGTAAATCTTGGGTCAAGTCAGGTCTGCGTTCAATTTCTATCAATTTTAAATGAGCAGTCAGCAAACAGGAATGTCCGCTATATAGTACCTATCCTTTCCATATGATTCAGTGCTTGTAAATTGGTTTTGGTGATTTGCAGAATGGTGATAAAACTTTGCAAAGAAAGTTGGGTTTTTAAAAAGCTGTACTTGTCGGGTTGCATTCTGTCAGGCTCTGCACAATAGTGGGAGGCTTTCAGGAAGCAGCAAACCTCTGTAGTCAAATCAATTCGTGAGATAATTAACAACTAAAAAATATATGTATATTTGTAGAGTCATGGGGGGACAAGTCCATTGTTCTTCTCCAAGTTTCAGTTTGGAAGAGATGTGTTTCTTTCTCAATACAACAAGCACCACTGCAAGCCTGTATGCTGCATAGAGCCAACTGGAGGACATGTATCTGTCAGACCCCGACACAAAGCCCCTCTCCAGCCTTCAGCTCTGCACTCATTCTAGTTCAGTTTACATGACAAAAACAGCACCCGACTTATACGACTAGTACACACGGTCAGATCCTTTTATTAAGCAGCTATAAACTGGATGGTAAATAAGAGCCTCTGAGTTTACAAGGGTCCTTCAGAAAGTCAACCCCCCACATCAGATATGGGCTTCAGCTCTACCATCCCGCTGTGTGTGTGTTGCGTGTCTCTATAATTATTTCCACAATATATCACAATTCCACAATTTGAATAATTGCTAATGTGCTAATGTGCATGACCTTAATTGAATAGATTTTTATTGGTTGTTTGTGTATTTGTGTATTTTTAAAGAGTATGATGGTATGTTGATGATTAAGATTAAAGTTAGTGTTAAATTCACATATATAATCACTGGTTAATGTGTATTTTTGTGGAATATGGTGTTATATATTACAAACAATTTGTCAGAATAAATAACCATAACAACCAGCTGAAATTGCTCCCCGGAGACCCTGAATGCTGTTAATTATGTTGAATTGAACAGAACTATGCAAAATTACCATGAATTAACCATTAATTATTAAATCTTGAGAGGGAAAAAAGTGCCCTCCAGCCTAAGCAGGGTGGGTATGGAGTGGAGAAGTCAGCCCCCTCCTTTATCTTCACCACTGGCAAGGAGTAAATCAAATGGAGGAGGCTAGAGGACTTTAAAAAACGCAAAATATCATTACTCAGACAGGCAGAAAGGCTAATTAAAGTAAGACACTGGCGCCGTATTTCACAGTTCCAAGTGGGTATTGATAGAAAAAGGCGCATTGGCCTCGTTTAGAAGGACGCCTGCAGAAAACATACCTTGCAACAGTCAGCCCATTGTAATTAAGTACTGCATATGATGAATAAGAAAAGAAAAGAAAAGAAAAGAAAGAAAGAAAAACAAGGGCAATGGAGAGAAACAAATAGAGAAGACCAAAAGACGAAGGCTAAAATCATTACTTCAAAATGTAAGACCCTTTGAAATTTATGGGCTTCATAAGCCCTGATCCACCGAGAGAGAAGGGAGACTGCAGCACCCCAGGACACAACGTCTGTGTCAGCAAATCTCGCTGAACGTGACCCGCTTTGCATAAGGGAGACTTTGAACAAGCAAAAGCGTTTAAACCACAACAGTCAAACACCCAGCAGGCAACACATGCAGGTCCTGTCTGAGGGCGGCGCCCGCCTCCGAGGGCCTTCCGAGCACCAACAACTGCAGCCAACATGGATGCTCCGGGGATTCTGCTATATTTTGTAAGACATCTGAGGTTCGTCTTTTTTTCTGTGTCATGTTGTCTTATTTTCAACAATGGACTGGCTACCGTGTCCCGGCCCCACTCTGTGGGTGGTGGCGGCGAGAACATTCTGCCAAAAACAATCTACAATCAAGGGGCATGGAATTATGTTGCAACTGGTGGTTTAATAGATGGAGGGGGAGGACGAAGAAATAAAAAAAAAAACTAACAATGCTAATTAAGCACACATCAGACACAAGCAGCCCGCACAATGTTTACTGACAAGCCCCATTTGGCTCGATTCCGCACACACACACACACACACACACACACACACACACAAACACGAACACTTTTCTGAGCCTGAACCGAACAGACAAAAATAAAAGCAGTGATGGATAGACGCATGAACCAATGGACAGTCCAGCACCTCTGCCGTCTCATGAGACTCTTATTGTTTCAACAATAAGACTGGGACATGTATGGTCTTGAGTCTGAAACTGTAAGCGCTGCCCCTCTGCACTGAAGCAAAATCAGCCCCCATATTCACCTTCACCCCAGTTTCACAATGAATAAATGATCACTATATGACCTCCTATTACAGCATGCCACTCAAATTCTATATTGAAGCATCAAGAACGGCTCCTCTGCTGGTTTCGCTGCCAGGCAACGCTAAAGTATTCATGAACAACTACCAGAGGGATTGTTCAGTATGTTGTATGGTAAATATGTAATTACATATAACTTCTTATTTCCAGGTTCATTTTCAAGATTATACTAAAATTAGCATCATGACAATATCATAAATATTTAGAAATATTTCAATATATATTCAGTCAACAGAGGTTAACACACATTAACTTATAGTAGATAAGTAAAATGAAATGACAGTCCTTTACACATTGTTCTTTTTTCTTTATATAAGTAATGCATGCCTGAAAAACAGTAATTGCTGCACAGTATTAACATTACATGCAAAAATATCTCATGGAATACAAATGGGTAGTTATCCATGGAAAGCATTCACTTTAATGGTAAGAAATAGTTGAATTTTCTTTTTATTTCTGTAAAGTGGGTATTTGAAGGTCATGCTTTTTATCCTGTATAGTAAATATTGCTGGGAGAAATGAGCTGAGGACAGATTATAATTAAAAAATTTTTTTTTTTACTTCTGATCTCCATGCCATCTGTTATAAAAGTGAAGCCAGTTGGGCGCTACTGTGGATGAACAGATACACTCACATTTCCATGTGATTTCCACTTTCCAAAGCCTGGAGCCCCTTCACTGCCGATTGCCCTCCTGGTGTGCATCCTTTCCCATTGATTTGCTGGGACATTCCTCACAATTTGTATGCCAGCACAGCTCGGCAGCGAAGAACATACCGATGCAGGATGTCAAGGTCACACACATATACGAGTCTCTGCCCCCACACCCTCCACCTCCCATCCCACAAACACTCATTACACACATAAACATACAATCCCTTTGGGTAGCCAATGACACCAGCAGTCAAATATTTACAGTCTTCCGTTCTGAGTCCTGTCCTGTTTTGGGGATAATAAGCCTAAATAATAGTAAAAAAAAAAAAAAGAAAAAGAAAGAAAAAACCTTCCAAAATCCATATAGGACACGGTGACAGCTCCTCCAAAATGATGAGAGCCATATCATGATGTAATCTCATCCTCATGTAGGCCAAGACAATCTCAGCTGGTAAAAGAGCCACATTATGACCCAATTACAGTGTCAGTCTTTCCGAATTTTAAAAACTCTAAGTATTGAGAGCTGATGTTCTGTGTGTGTGGTGCTTCATCAGTGCATTGCAAGTTGAGTCAAAAGAGACAAACATCTGGAAATGATCATGTGTTTTTTTACCAGAGGTGTTTGTGCTTCGAATGTAGAATTCTATTTAGCACATCTTTTTTTGTAAACTGAAATGAGCATGTGACTATAAATACAATTTGTTGCATTTATCTTGCTTTATCCAGATTTTCTATTAGAAAATGTGCTTGAGTGCCGACAGTAAGTACCACTAATGCTGGAAAGCCCTTAACTCTTATCCGTCATTTAACCACATTTTGCTGTCAATGACAAGTTCAGATAATAGCCCGTTATGTGATTTTAAATGACAGAGGCTTCACACCTTTAAAAAAAAAAAAAAACCTGACACATTGCAAATCCATGCTGTGCTTCACTTTGTGTTTACGGCACGACTTTTAATTACCTTCTGTCAAGCGCAGAAATAACCAGTCCCTGCTGAGTGTGGATTTATGGGCTTTTAGACCCTCTCAAACAGTCCCACAAATCAGTGTTCCGCTTAAATTTGATGCTGAGTGAACAGAATCTGTTCTGTGAGAGCTGTAAATAGCCAAATGTGGTGAAGGATCACATTGCATGACAATAAGGTCACAAATGCATGGAATACTGTGAAAACCCTGATATTTGACGTTAAAGAACATGCCCCATCTTTAAGCTGGTCGCATTAAAACTAGAACCGGTAAAATGCATTCAGGGAAGGCTGTGTGTATTACTTGCTTTAGTTCTGTCTGCAGTTTACAGTTGTTTTATTGGCATTTTACAGCTTTTTTTACACTGTGCTGCTTTAAAATTCCACCAGTGCATGATATTGATGGGGGGTTTTAAAATTTGATGGACCTGTGCATTGCTATAGAATATTCATGGTGGCGACTGGTGGGCTTTCAGTGAGGCTCTTGAATAAATGTGCTTAGAAACCTGGACTTCAACCGGCGACTTCATTTGGTTCTTGATTTGCTTTAGCTTTGTAATATTTGATATGTTGTAGCTGATGCTAGTTGTTTCCTTTCTAACTCAAAGGAACGTATTTCTCCCTTTTTAAATCCTAACTTTAGGAAACTAAAACTCTCCTGGTTCACCTGCAGCTGTAAGCCCTTTCTCCGTGTCTCAGTGTGGGGCTCTATCATCCAGAGAGTCAGGCTGGTTTCACTTAAAGCTTCACTAGCTGCTTATTACCTAAACGCAGTCAACCCTCACCCTGCATATCACGCCCGGCCTGGTTCAGCACTGCGGGCCATTTTCTGCGGCTTTCAGTAAGGATTTGGGTTCTGGAAATATTTCAGCACATGATTTCTCAACGATTCCATTGCCAGATTATTCTGTGTTGGACACAGTTTTGATCCAGGGCTGCTGCCTCTGTGTTCAGGATGGTTAATCTCTCTTTGTTCTGTCCTTCAAAACATGATACTACTTTGGTTCCCCACACACACTACTCCCAAAGCAGTGCTCAAGGATTCAAAGCGGAGCGCCTGGTTCAAAAACCCATTGCCAGGCTCTTGATAACAGCCTGCCAGTAAGGGGACATGCATTATTGAATGAGTCTTCAGCTACTGGATGAGGTTAAGCTTTGCTGCTGCTCATGAATTACAAACCAATAAATGCCTCCTAGCATGCAATGTGCATCTGGATATAGATTATGGATGGCTTTATGTAGAATCTCGTCTTGTACTTAGATGGTGCTCAGTATTTGAATTTCCTTGGATGTGATATGGGTCTATGCTCTATTAAAAATGTGTGTCGACTAAGGATAATAAACAACAGAAACCAAAACCTGAGAAACAGGAATATACATTATTTCAGTTTTTCCAATATCGGAGACAAATGGTTAACAAAAATAATGACGTTTTTTCTTTTATACCAAAATACTGTGAGGAATAAACTGGACAGATACCTAGAAAAATGTGCTACTGTACCTGCTTTTCTTTCACTGTAACAGTAAAAATAATATGTTTTAATCACTCAAAATAAGAACATTTCTGTGTTATTTGTATGAATGTTTAATTTTAAGTTTTAATCTGTTTTAATCTATCTTTGTCACTAACACTAAGTTTGAAAATGAAGTTCTGACGTCATGCACTTAAATGCATGCATTCGTACGTTTTCCTGTTTGACCGCTTAAGAAAAAAGTGTGGCTTCTTCGCTCCTCTGCTGTGAAAAACGAATGCTTTTTTCACCGTTGCAAATGAAGTGAAAGACGAGGCGGCATGGATCTGATGATGGGACATCCACTAACACTTTCCACTGTGCTGACTGCACTTGGATTTCTTCCTATGAACGCTGATCTGATAAGTTATCTTTTTTCGGGAATTAACGATCCCGAAAAAAAGGGGAAAAAATTTATTGTTTGCATCACAGCAATGTTTCATTTACATTTACAGCATTTATCAGACGCCCTTATCCAGAGCCACATACAATCAGTATTTACAGGGACAGTCCCCCCCTGGAGCAACTTAGGGTTAAGTGTCTTGCTCAGGGACACAATGGTAGTAAGTGGGATTTGAACCTGGGCCTTCAGGTTCATAGGCAAGTGTGTTACCCACTAGGCTACTACCACCCTGTGTTTGCATGTTTATTAATTATGTGTTTCAGAATTCTAAATGTTAATATTGATATTATGCAATTGAGATATTGAAATATGTTTACTTTCAATAATGCTTTTGCACACAAATCAATGGTTTTAGCAGTATGTTGGTGGTAATTTGAGTAAAATATTTTCTGTTCTTATGTTTAGATGTCAAAGCGTGACAGACCTGACATCGATAACCTGCCACTTCTCTCAATCAGCGGCAGTTCAACAGGTTTAACATTCATCTGCCCAGAGAGGATTGCAGTATGCTTGAGGATTGGTTGAGGGTAAAATGGTTATGGATTTACCCACATTGGCCAATGCATTTCTTATGCTCTTTACGCTGACGAATGCCCTGCATGTATGTCAACCAAAAGAGTTGGTCAACACTTTTGACTTAACCCAGAAGGTCTTGATGGGGCTGGAAGCACATTCTCTAAAAACTGTAACTATCTTTTCAACAACAAAACAAAATATGTTTATTATAAAGGCATTTGTTTATTATAAAGGTATCTTTCTTGAACATAAAATATGTGTGTTGACATAAGTGAATGCATTGCTACCAATGAAATAAATATTTCCATATAAATAAGTTAAAATGGCTTAACAAAAAAGTTTCTTCCACTAAATAATGAAAAAAATAGCTAAAAAATAGCTAAAATTAAGTGATATATATTAAGTACATTTTCAGTAAGCTTTACTTAATATAGGACATAGGTTCTCAACCTTTTTACCATGAAGGCCTCCCTATTGATCATGACAGCGTGTTAACATTTTCACTCATTTCATTTAATTACTATAGATTTTAGAAGATTTCAATAAATTCTAGCCAAATCCACAGAGAAAAGAGGAGCAAGAAACACTTGGTATTTACATAAAATGACCCGTGTCAAATGTCCCATGTCAATATATCTGCATGCTTGACCAGCGTGCTTGCATGCTTGGCTCTTCCAAATATTGATCTGTAAACACTATAGGATTTTCATGACCAAGTTGTTGGACAAAGCCCAGCAGTTGAGAAACCCTGGTCAAGACCCAGTGGCTCTTGTATTAAAGGACCAGCACCTTGACCGTAGGCATAACAGAACAACACATGGCATTGTGATAAAGATTAGGATTGTGTGTTTGACATAAAAAAGCATTTTATCCCTCTGCTGTACTGGAGGTGCCTTTGTGTCTGAGTTTCTTTTTCTTTGGCATGCATTACATTCCTCATAAAAACACACCTGATCCCAGTTGGACAAGGAAAAAAGTGAAGGGCTATGTTTAAGCCAAGGAGACGTCTTAAAAATGAGGACCATCCTTGAATCTGTGTGAGAGAGAGTAGGTATCATACCTGAGTGCTAAAAACAAAAGGGATTTACGTATGTGTGTGTTTTTATGAATTAAAGATGAGTTTTGCTGAGGCTGGCTTCCCGCTGATCCATCTGAGACAACTCCCCACTTCAAAAGTACACCTGAGGGATGGAGCGAAGGGGCGGCACTCAGAAAAAACAGGACAGCAGGAGCTTTCACAACGGTGAAGCCTGATACCTGACATTGTGCAAAAGTGTTGCCAGATATATATATATGTTTCAGCCCACAACCTTTCAAAAATCATTAAAAAAACAGAAAAAATGCTGAAATTACTGTTACTACTGCTAAGACTTCAAGACTTTTACCAAAGTATCAAATTCTAAACCACAGAATCTGGCAACACTTAGGTTCCTCCTCCATCTCCGCCTGTTTTCTGTGTTCTAAATCTCACTTATTCACAATGGTGATCACAGAATGTCACAGAAGGGTGACGTCACCCGTATCTCGTTGAGCCCCACGGCGAACCCATGCGCGGAACCGACGGGGCAAAAATACTCCCTCATTTTAGAGAGGAAAGGTAAATCTAACGTAAAACTTTGTTTAAACTTAGTTTAGTCTGCACATTGACCTGTTATACTACTGGTTGCATGAAAAGACTAAGAACATGGCAGAACATCCATGGCCATATTTTTGTAGAAAAGAAGAACTCTTTCATTGTCAAATGCCTTTTGTGGCTGCCTCAGCCCCATATGATTTCATCTTACAAGAATTCATCATGCAATCTAAGGAAACAGGTAATCTACGATTTAATTCTGATGGCTTGACAGTTTGGGAATACGCTGCTACCCATTATGGCAGTAGCATGCTAAGTCCATTTGAATTTAATGGCTGTGTTAGTCATTTCAGTGTATTTTATAATACGGTATGTGTTGCAGTGATAAACATGATGAAAGTACTGACAATAGAAAATAATATGATTTTAACTCTTCATGCTGGAAAATCTATTATCATGCACATTATAATGCTAAAAGAATGGAAAATGGAGTGGAGTTGAGCTTGTACCCAGCTACATCCCTAGGTGATTAAAACTGATCCCATGGGATTCGGTGCTCAATGGCACTGAAACATGTCTGGTGTGGCCATGGGTGAAAGCAGCAGCCGTCTCACCAACAATTAGCATCACAGCATGAAATGAACCAGAGGGTCACCACAGCCACCACCACCGTAACAGATAAAGCTTCAGGGATCTTCAAATGGACCATAGCATCATAATGGACACGTAATGTAAACCATGACACTCGACTAAACAACTACTCTGCACTGTCCAGCACCTCCAAACATGGACATGTGCTCTATACTGCACTTTGGATTTTTCCACTATTACAATTGTAGGACTTTTTCTCTTCTTGGACAAATCATCACCAACCCTGCACTGACACCAATTGCAGGCTCACTCTACCCTGGAAGGGCGTCCTGCTCTGTATCACACATTGCCAAGGTTTCTTCCTTCTTGTTTCTCTCTCCTAGAGAATTTTGTGGAGTTTTTCCTTGTGAGCAGAAGGGTCAAGTGTGGGGGGTGTAGTGGTGGGCCGTTATCGGAGACTCTTATCGGGCGATAAAAACGCGCTGCGTTAACGTGATACTCTTATCGGGCGATAAAAAAAAATATCGCCGTTAATCTATTCACAAAGTTGGGTTGGGAGCTGGGTCTATACTACGCAAGCTATTGTGCCGGAGTTAAATGGTTACACTAGATTTATAAGTATATTTCTTCTTTCTTGTGTCTTTTAGTTTCTTTTTTCCTAAAGACCTTTATTTTTTATTTTGTAGCGCGGATGTATACCTAGCGCGGATGTATACCTGCACTGTAGGGGGCGAGAACGAGTCTTCGAACTGTGAAATTACTAGAGCTGTAATACTCGGATCCTTTTTAGGATTCGGCTCCCTCTGAGTCACTCACTAAACTGATCCAGGTGTGTGAGTCACTTGAGTCACTTGAGTGGAGCGCTAACCCGCTCTCTGATCCGGGTGCGTGAGTCACTTGAGTCACTTGAGTCAGTACGCACCCGGATCAGAGAGCGGGTTAGCGCTCCTGGTGGTTAACTTCCTCTACAACCGGACTCATGTAAGCCAATATATTGGAGTTTACAATTCAGATATGGTGTAGTTCGGACTCGAAGGATTCGGTTCAATGGAGACCTCAGATTCGTGACTCTTGAGTCATTTAAAGGATCCGGGCAATTAACCCGGGTGAGTCATGAATCGCACAGCTCTTGAAATTACCACATCACGTGTCGTGGAAACATGGATGCAGCTATGAAGCCGCCGGGTTTGCTTCAGGGAAAATTTATTTTTAAGATTAATCTATATTAATTTAGATTGCTATAGATTAATCTAGATTAATTCCAAGACTACAGTGAGATTAATCTAGATTAAGAAAATTAATCAATGCCCACCTCTAGGGGGGTGTCAACTGTAGTTCCTGTCAAAGCACAACTGTATGTGATTATGGGCTATATAAGAAATAAATATTGTTGTTGTTGTTATTGTAGACCACATATATCATCAATATAAGATAAATAAATTTAGCTTATTTTATCCAATTCAAGCCGTTATACAATATAATGATCACCCAAACAATATAATGAAAAACAAAATATTAATTGAAATGTCCATTTTAACTGTTATATATACTCTGCTTCAGTCGTCAATATCGGCAAGCACTCAGTGACTCTCACTCAGTACTAGCATTCAGTCCTAAAATATTCACAGGATCGGCTTCCAAATACTATAAAATATAAAAGTGGTCTGAAGCCACAGTGCCTGGGCAAGACACTTAACCCTCAGTGTCTCCAGGGTGACTGTCCCTGTCGCTACTGATTGTAAGATGTTCTTAAAATGTCATGAATATAAATTTATGATCATTTTAATAGTTATCAGTGGCAGAGTAATTAATGACATTCCATCAAATATTGATGGCAGAAGTGACAAATTCCTAAATTCCTTTGACCTAAAATTAATTGATTCGACCAGTAAATTAAAATTATACATTAGAGCCACAATAAACCATAAATGTTACTTTTTATACTGAAGTACACTTGAAGACAAATACCTTTGTAATTTTTACTCAAGCGGATATTTAAATGGAGGACTTTTTCTGTAGTAAAATTTTACCTTGTGTGACTCAAATTTTACTCAACTACATGGTTTGTGAACTTCATACACCACTGCTGATCTGTCATCATAAAACACACACACACACACACACACAGAAAGAAATGGGTTCAAGTTAAATATACTCCTGCATTCTAAAATCTGCTACAAATCAGCATGAAACACTTTCTTAAAAAAAATAAAAAATCAGCTCACCTCACCTAGCACACTGTGCTTTATATTGCTGGAAGCTCAGAGGGAAGAATAATCCCCTGTAAAATGCTGTGGATCATGTTGTGGAAAACAGTTCTGTGATAGGTTTCACGTACTCCGCAAAAATATCCGAGGTGAAGAGAGTGGTGACATTTTGGATCACTGTAATTCTAAAAAATCTCTTCCACCAGCCAGGCTGACAGAAGTACTTTGGAACAGCGGCAATGCGGCACCCCTCAGAGAGAAATGAATCTGAGAGGATGGTTTCACAAAAATATCAAAACTTGCATGTGCCCTTCTTTACTACTGGATCCTATTTCTTCGTCATGTCATCTAACATCAGCTTCTCTCTCTTAACCATGTCTCTCCATCTTGTTAATGTTACCTCATGGGTGTAGATCGCCCCCACCACAGGGCACGGATCAATCAGTAGGCTGGAGAAGGAGAGGTGAAGAAAAGCAAGTAAATCTAATTATTCAGTCTCCAACATGGGGGGATCACCAAGAAGCTCGTGCCACACTGGAATGGTGGAAAAGAAGAGATGAGAACACATGGTGGATAAAGTGTGAGATCTAGAGTAGGGTGGAGAAATATTGAGTGACTATCAGATATCAGAAGCTAGACAGAGATGAGATATTTAGGGATGAGCTAAAAAGAGCTGAAATGAGCCAAAGACTTAGAAACTTAAAGCAAATTTATTCGCCACACTTCTAGATTTTTATAAACTGAAGTGAGCGAATGGAGACAGACTTGAAACTTAAAAAAAAAACTCAGGCAATACAGGGCACACAAAGAAGCAAATCTGATGACCCAGTTCACCTAAAATGTCTACATAAATATCATTAATTTATCACCCTGTCCAATTCACAACCCATTTGCTCTAGGTCATTAGAGCTACTAGACGCTAGGCTTCAGAAAGCTTTTAAACTGTCCTTTGGAACGCACTCCCAGAGCCTCCTGCCTGACCATGAACGAATTCAAGATTCCCCTTTGCTGGCCTCATAAGGACATTAACCGGTACACAACAGTCCTGATGATCTTTAGCAGACTTGCATCAAAATAAACTATATTTACCTGTCATATTTTAACCCCCCAAGCACATTACAGACAAATCCGTGTGCAATAAACGAGTTTGCTCAACAACAGAGGGCCATAAAGTTAGAAGATCTGTAAATAGAATATCATTGTGACAGCTAGCTATAAAATACCATCAAAAGAATTGATGTCCAGGGATTGCCTGCAAGATGGAAAACGACCCCAAGAGATTACATTTTCATGTGGTTGTATAACTGCATTTTCTCATGAGTACTAAACACTAATTTCATTACTGCAAGAATAATGCATGAACCCACATTTTAAGCAACCTCAGTTTAGCCAACCTTGTATTTATACGTTTCGAAAAAATATTAAAGGTCAATTTTCTCTGCATGGATACCAGGCTATTAAAAGTGGAGCAGATGGGTGATGGCTGCAGGATGGATGACCTAAACCCCTCCAGCAAGTCCATTTTGCCAGCCTTACTGACATGAGCCTGACCTTTGCAGCAACTCAAACTGACATTTACCGTGACCCAGATCATGTAAAAAGCATGGCAACATTTCAAGATGCTGCTGGGACCAGACTGAGTGGAGATAACTGTACAGAAAGGTGACAAGAGAGACTGAACACACCAATTAAACGTTCATAGTGACAAGCAAAATTACAAGCTACTCCTTCCGTAAGGTTCCGTAAGGTTCACTAAGAAACATGCGAGACCATGTTTCAGTGCAAGAAAGTTTGTACCACAGTTTAGTGTGCTTTAGAGTGGTCAAAATACAGCATTCCAAATTGAACTCTCGCTTTTTGGGTTGTAGAGTAAAAACCAGACATCCAGTGAAAGTGGTGTTCTTGCCACGGGTTCAGCTCAAAAAGTAGATCAAGTAGTTTCAGATTTGGAGCCCTAGGCAAGATTTCAGGTGGCATCGCAGTAAATTCCACTGCAAGTGTAGATATACAAGAAACTGAATAACTTTGTCTTCGAAATTCTTTTATTTGAATAAACCAGTAGCAAATTGAAAATACAAAAAAATATAAACTTGAGCTTGTTGACGCGTCAAAAAATGACCCTCCCCACAAGTAGCAGGTAAAGGCTATTTAGAAGGAGGGCTTTCAAGTTTTGAAGACAGGTAAGGAGTGACATTCCACAGTGTTGGCTTCAGAGGAAAGTTACATATCCTTATTATTATTATAATTACTACTACTATTAAGACATCATTCATACCAACCAGTTTTAAGTACAAAGTTTTTTCTTCCTCCGTTTGTGGCGCCCACTGGATGGACCCTTAGCATTTGCCCATGCTGCCTACGCCACGGGGCGGCTCTGATTCCGCCGCATACCTCATTATCATAGTTAAGGAAACCCAGCCAGATTATAAACCAGCTAGTGATGACATCTTTTGTGTACTGCTAAATTTCTTTAGAATGATACTGATAAAAATGCAAAATGTAAAGTTTAAAACAGTAAAGTGGAAATACTGCTGTGCAATGTTAGTTTCCCTTGTGCACTTACAGTATTGAACCTCTTGTGGGCTTACTCAACGTCCCTGCAAAAAACATTTAAGGGTTTAGCATGTCTATTTTGCTATTATGATAATATGACTCATGCTCTATTGTAAAAGTATAATATAATTTGGCATTTATTAAATGACTTATTATTGTGAAAATGCAGGCACATCTCAAACAAGGGCTGAAATCTCAAAAACTTGAAATTGTGGTTTTAATTGTAATCAAACCTTTTGACCCAGGAGGAAAGTGCATGAGCCTTTCTCAA
The DNA here is from genome assembly GCF_900700375.1 of Denticeps clupeoides. NCBI lineage: Eukaryota > Metazoa > Chordata > Actinopteri > Clupeiformes > Denticipitidae > Denticeps > Denticeps clupeoides. The sequence goes on along the minus strand of NC_041725.1, from coordinate 6,785,660 downwards.
AAGCTTCAGTGTGAAGGGTCATTATTCTGTTATTGTCTGGGCAATGACTAGTCCAATCTATAAGCCATTCTGTAATCCATTTACTTTGATATTTAGGGTCATCCAACTTAAACTTAGATTGTTGCATTGCTGCATTTAATAATCCTTATTGTACGTCTTTAGGCATCTAAGGTGAAAAAAAACTTTTATCCATATCTACTTCCAATGTTATGCATATTTTAAAGTTATGTGAAGTTTGGAGAACTATTATATGTGACCATGAGTATGGAGAAAGGAGTGTGTCTGTATGTGTGTGTGACTTGCCTGTGTGGGAGGGTGTGTGGGAAGTTGATGGATGTTTTTTTTTTTTGGCCTCTAGTCACAGGGCTGGGGATTTGAAGAAGTGTTTAATTTTTTTGGAAGACAGACAATGCAATTAACAGTCCTCATGCTGTGAGAAAAAGACATGGCGGTAAAAGGAAAGACATGCTTGTGTGTGTGTGTGTGTGTGTGTGTCTGTTTTGTTCATGCGTGCATGTATGTGAGTTGAAATATTCATTAAATATTCATCTCCATCACCACACACACACAGACATGCCGGCCAGAAAGATCCATTCCTCTGTTACCTTTATAGTAACAACAGGTCTCACACACATACACACACACACACACACACACACTTACATAAACACCATCAGACAAATATACCCATGTATCCCTCACCTCTGAACTCCGTAATCTTGCCACTATTGGAATTCCTTGGGCATCTGTGCTTCTTCTCGCAACCTGTTACTTTAGAAACGGTGGCCAAGAGAAGTGTTGCCCTCCTGCCCGATGTCTCCTCCCGTCCATCCCTCTCTCCTTCCACAACCTCGCCTTTTAGGAAAGCATCACAGAGTAGACAGCCACCAATATCTCTGGATCTCACCTTTTAAAATACCCACTAAAATGTAGGTGCATACAGTGGTTGTGTACAGAACTACAGATGTGTTTGAGTCGTGTTAAAAGATACCAGATTGCTTCAGCTCAAAATCACCCAAAAACGTGGAAATTGAACTGAACTGTATTTATTCATAAACATAATTCATGAACATTTTCACATGTTCGGCCTGGTGGGAAAATCAAACTGTACAGACTGACTTTGTTTCTCAGAAGTCTAAACAGAACAAAAATGTAAAATAGCCCCTTGCAATTACTTGAGATAAGGGCTTAAAGGTAATATAAAATCAGGAGGAACATGCTCTGATTTCCACTCCACAGCACTGTCTCAGGTAAGGCTGAGATTCAGATGTGACTTTGCTTCAAAGAGCAAAGAGGTGCAGGGATTTTCAACACACACACACACACACACACACACACACACACACACACACACGAAGAACACAACGTGTAAAAAGGACAAGGTGACAGAGACAAAAAAGAAAGGCAGCAACTGTGAGAAGTCCCACTTTTGAAAAGCAAGGCGTATAAGTGAGATGATTTTCTTAGAACTGTTCTCTCCTTCCCCCTTCCTGTCCTCCCAACATGCACCTGTTCTGTTTTGCATTTGGCTTTTCGGGCATGAACAGAGAACAATTCTTTATTCCCGGTCACAACCAGTCAATTACCCAAACCACTGGGCCTTCTACTGTTAGCCAGCCAGGATTGCTCAGCATCCATCAGGAACCCCAGTGAGAGCAGAGCTCACTATAACCAACCTGGTTATATCCGTCATGCATAGCAATGGCATGGAAACATTTACATTTCAAAAACGTCCCAGGCTGGCAGACCTTACAGAACACTGGTTAAAGGCACGCCAATATGGACTGAACGACCCATAATCTACAGACAAACCTGTGTATGGTGGACTGGAACAAATGAACATAATTTAACAACCTGCCAAACCCTGAATTCATAAACCTGCACACACACAGAAAGACACGTGTGGGCATGCACATATAATCACACACTTGGTAGAAACAGCATTTTCAGATCATCTAATGTGCCAAGTCAAATGTTACCACCAAAATACACAAAAGTAATAAAACGGTTACAGTAGGTGGGAGGAGGATCAACTGTGAGTGTAGCTTCAAACTGAAAAGTTCATTTATCAACAATTTCTTCCCCTCAGCAACCCCAATATTAGGGCTGTTCCGTTCCTCTTTTGGACTCCTTGCAGGAGGTGGTTTCGGCTCAGTATTGATTAGATGTTGTATATTATTACAGTAATTACTGCCGGTGCCTCAGCTCTAATTAGGTTTAATTAAACTGAGTTCAGTATTTCACCCAAACTGACAGAATAGAGGGAGAACATCATATACTGATGAAAGAGCGCATCTGATGCATCTTCACCGAGAACGTACATTTTTACAGAGAGACACTGCCACCAGTTCCTTTCAAAACCTAAAACATACATGCCTGATCTAAACGCTCATTGTTATGCAAATGCATGTAGATTAATGGCTGAAATATTTAACAAATTCCTGTCATATTGGGATGAAGTGTGTTTTTTTCTGTAGAAACATTTTTGCCATGTGCATAACACGTCTGGTAATTGTCATGTACTCGAGCTGACACATTGAAAAAAGGCTAAACTTCAACAAATTGAAGTGATCTGCCACACCTAATATTTTAGCATTGCCGTAATGTGAAAAAAACAGGTAACCGCAGAATTCCAACGATGCTCCATAAAACAACCATACTATGCACATCCTACACTTTCTGCACCTTATTAATTTTATTATATAGACTGATCAGGGGTACAAGTAGGCTGATGATTGTTGCTCGGCTACATTTTATGCCACCCCTTTACAGTAAATATTTACGCATCCATTGCTTCTTTTTATTTCTCCATCATTCCATTCACACCCTTCCATTTTATATTCGGAATTAAAAAAAAAAGATTCTGCAGCAGTGCACTATTTTAGTTCCTCTGTGAATTCATTCCACTTTTAATTCTTTTTAACTGTCTTGCTTTTTTCTAGTTCACCTTGTATCTCCACAGGCTACTGTCCATCTGCTCTATGTTGTTTGTGTGCCACCCACTACCTCCTTATTAAAAGGGTCAGTTTTTGATACATTTTTAATGCTGGATCATTGCCAATGAAGCATTTCACACTCTTGCCTTCTCTACGTTAGACGGCGTAAGTCCTGAAGGTTTTTGCTGAACACCTTCTTATTGTTCGGTCATCTTAATGAGCATCTCATGACACTTCTATTGATGATGACAGTAGTGAACAAAGCTACAAAAATAGTAAATGTTTTTCTTGCGTTGGATTCTTCAATCTCCTCCATCTAAAGCCCCATCCACACAAGAAAGATTTTCTCTAAAACTTAAACATTTCTATCCGATCTGGCCTTGCGTCCACAAGGAAAAAGCATTTCAGGAGTCCCAGAATGGTTATTTTCTGAAACTGTGTCCAGTGTGAATTCCTTTTTTCAGTGTATCCGTGTGGAAAACGCTGACCTTCAACCTGACCTATGACCCCAAACGTGTCACACATACAACAATGGCAGATAACACGGTTGTGGTTGCGCTGCAGCAGCTGCTGAACCTAATAAACCAACTACAACAAATTCTCTCTATGGCCCACATTTCTAATGAGAAGTCAAGACTGGAGCACAAAGGCGTGTTCCGCCAGTTTAACACACCGCAGAGGAGAACTGGACGTGTAAGACGGGGTGTACTTTGGGGTGCCACTTACAGGTATGGAGGGGGGTCAAAACGGCACTTTGTCTCAGTGAGGACGACAACATTTCAGATTATGCTCCTTTGTGGTCGCAAGTTTTTTAGACACAGAAAACCCATTTAAGGGAAATTCATTCTCGTGTGGATGGGACAATAGACTCCGTAACCACCACAGAGTTGGTGTCCAAACTATTGAGTGGTAGTGTACATGAATTTCATCTGTCCCGCTGAGAAGGCATTCAAGACATTCTAGGGTTCATTAGAAAGAGCACAGTAATTAACACTTCAACAACTTGCATGCAGACTACCACCCAAATTTGGCAACATGTTGAGGAATTTCTATAGAACAGACTGCATAGCACACATCGAACAAGAACTGTGCTTCATTAAAATGTGCCCTAATTGGACAGCAATTAACCACAAAGTCTTCTGCCGCTTCTGAAATTTTCCTGCGGTGTCAGTTATGCCGTTGGCTAAAAGCTATTGATTTGCCCAACTTCCAGAATGTTCGGCAAGAGTCATTCTGATGAAAGCCAGTGGTGGGCTGAAAATGATGGGGGGGATGAAGGGTGAAGAGGGGCTAGCATTTAGTGTGCAGAACAAAAAGACTTTCGTTTTGCCCGCTACAGACGGGTACACTTTCATTTGCATGGGCCAACTCAGCAAGGCTGCGAATGAAAGAGCAGATTTAAGAGTTAGCCTGGGGCCAATGTCTTAGCACGCTGCTACTGAAATAGATTTAAAGGTTGTGACCGAAAGGTGGACGGAAGCGAGGGTGGGCTGGCTGTGAGTCGAGCTGCTTCATGTGTGAGAGAGGGCGCATGGTGTGTGAAAGTAAAGGCGAATTCTTGGAGTGACGTGACCCGGTTTTAACTGAGCGGGTGCTCTGACGAACGCCTTCCTTCTCAAATGTGCCACTTCAGACAGTCTGGGTATCACGATCATGTTAGGTTCCGATATAGGAACGCTCCTGGGAGGGGCGAAGTGACACGAGAGGCTATTGCTAATGGGCTGTTATAGGAGCTGGATGGCGGGCCGACGAGGTCGTGTGCTTGCACAGTGAGGAAAATCTCTATTCTTATGGGTCAAAGCGGAGGATGGAACACTATACAACCTACTCATGGGAGCTCATTAGATGGGATGCACTGACCACAAGGAAAGAGCAGGGTGAGACAGATAGATAAGAAAGAGCCTGCAACGAATGCCCAGAGGGGATGAACTTGTTTAAAATGAATCACCTGCACACTCCGTCATTGAGGTTTCGGGTGTGGCTGGGCTACTAACTACAGCTGCCAATCGATAAATAAAAATGAATTAATTGCAAAATTTGCGGTGAAGTAATTACGATTAACCACGATGATCCTGATTTCCCTTGTCTAATAAATCTAAAAAAAAAATGTGTGTCGTTGGAATCGGCACTGAAACTCCTTCAGTGATCATCGTAATCTTTACGTAGGGTCTAGCTCTGGCTAAGATGAATTTCACATCTGTATCGTGGGTCGGACATGTTATTCAATATTCATAAATTAATTACAATGATTCATGTGATAAGTGTTTTTTATTAGCAAAAACAAAATAGAAGACACAAAATTGTGAAATAACACATGTACATTTATGTGAAAAAAGGAAACAAGGCAAAAAATTTAACATTTGCATCTCTTTTTTTTTTTTGCAGTGATGGCAGCATTTCCTCTCTCCACCACCTTAACTTGGACAACGTGGATGGTTGTCCTGAAGTCCTGAAGGTTTATGCTGAACTTATCTTTCACACGTTAATGAGCGTCTCATGAAGCTGCTTTTGATGACAATAGTGAACAAAGCAGCCATGAAGGTAAAAGGAGGCGACTCTGAAAACACAGATTCATCAGACATCCTTCACTTTCTCCTGTTACAACAAATTCTGAATATGTTTCTTGCATTGGGTTCTTAAAATGGCCTCGCACTCCATAACCGCCACAGACTAGGTGCGTCCAAACTTTTGACTGGTACTGTGTACATACATTATCGTGGTATGTAGGGTTATGTGTGTGTGAGTGTTTCAGTGTGTGTGTGTTCTGTGGTAGAGCAATACAGAAACAGCCTCAAACTCCAGAGCTCAATTACTGTGGCTGTTTGCAGGGAAGTGGCCTCTTTAGATTTATGAGTGTGTGTATAATAGGAACTGAGCGGCTTCAGGTGCAGCAAGAACATCCAATCTCAGAGGCTACTTCACACCCATAAAACTCAGCACCCAATCTAAAACTCAGCAGTAAAATCTGAGGGCCCAATCTAAACCCTGCGCCAGTCAGTATCCGATCGACACCCATACGGCAAACCGTTAAAATGAGCATTCAATCTACCGAGCGGTCGCTGCAGAACTGCGCCAAAGAAAACTTTTCCCTAACATTATAGAACCAGCGAACTGAAAATATGTCCTGTATTCAAGAGAAAATGCTACATAACTGTATATCTTCATTATACTATGGGTCGTAGTAGCCTAGTGGGAGGCCAACCTGCATATAAATCCCACCATTGCCCTGGATTCCCTGGGAGCTATGCCTGTAACTGGATGGGGAGATTATTTCATTTTTTTGTGGAGTAAGAGCAAGTTAGATGAGTTTTGGAGAGACTCTTGAAGACAGAGAGAAAAAGCGCTGCTCTGGCTGCTAGGTTGTTCCACCATCAGGGCACTACAGATGAGAGCAGTGCGGACTGAAATTGCCTTGTGTACAGCACAAGCCTTTCACCCAGAGTGTCTCAGAGCTTTGGTATTTGTTTGTTTCATTAATTTTCTGACTTTAGTATTCCGAAATGCTTCCCTGGCCATTCGTTTTGTGTGTATGATATTTATGTAAAAATGGGCTCAGTTTGATTTCTTAACAAAAGCTACAAAAATGGAAATGCTTACATGTGGTTGATGAAGTAAGTGGTAGATATCAGGTTTTAAAAAAAATGTTATTGCATTTATGGTGTAAAACAAGCATGTGTGTGAGTGTCAGGGGTTTAAAATTGTACAGGCCGGAGACCTGTGATGGACAACATCTCGAATACTGAGCTCAGCTTCCAGTTATGATCCAGGTACCATCGAAATGATCAGAATAATATTTTTCCCCAAATGATCAGCTTGCTTCCAGCCATCTCGGTTCCATCAGGCTCTTAATATATTTTTCTCTCCTTCCGGAGAAATATGAGTCGACTCCTCTCCCCTGGACACTTGTGATAAATCTCACTCGCCCTCACTCCAAGGTGCACCAAAAGGAAAAAAATCAATGGCTAATTTGGGCACATCACTTCGTGGGCCCAAGAGTGTGTGCTCACATGAACAGTTCTGCTTGAGTGTGTGTGGTCTTTAATGCCTGATAGTCACTAGAATACGTGATTACTCTGCACGACGAATTGAAAAGTGAACATTTAAGTGGTACCAGCATTTAACAAGTTAAGATCAAATTACTGAAAATGGCATCTCATGCAGCAAATTCATTCGACTTACCCATTAGCATCTAGGCGGTAAGAGACGGGAAGTGCGGAACAGAGAGCGCACCGCCCTTCACGCGACAGGGTAACGGCCAGGAATGCTTGCTTAAGCATTTCCCCTTCAGAGACAACAAATAAATTACCACAAGAACACTCCGCCCACTTACATTGGCCTCCGTGGGTAATTTCGACACAGGCGGGAGTCGAATAAAGAGGAGCGGTTCTCCGTCCCATTCCCCTCGCGTCCATGCTGCACTTCCAGTAATATTCCTGTTGCTGCTACCTAAGTCACTTCGAGGAGTTCAGGAAGACTCGATGGTGCTACAGAAATGGCCATGTGCATCCTCCAAACACTGACATTGGAGAACAGACACAAGGCAGAATGACTTGCGAGCAAAAATCCAACATTTTCCAAAAACTAAATTGTTAAAGAACAACTGAACTGTTGAAAAACTGACAGCTCAAAATATGCTTCTTTTATATTTTGATTTGTTGTAATGCTCTTTTAAAATAAAAGTTTGCTAAATATACTATGTATACAATTAACAAAAGTAATAAACAATAGTGACATGTCAACATTTTATTAAAATGTATATGCTAAATGCAATGCTGCCCAGTTGGGAGGTTTCCAAATTTTGGGAGGTTTCCAAATTCATTTTGAATTCTGTTTTTTTGGTTTTTATAAAAGCTTTGTTTGGGCAAAGAAAAATTGGTCCAGTTGTAAGAAGAGAACCTTAAATAATTATATAATCAAATGGCTGCATGTTGGTTGTTTTTTCATATTTTCTGTATGTTTTATATAGGGTAAATTTGTCTTTAAATTAGAGGTGGGCATAGATTAATTTTCTTAATCTAGATTAATCTCACTGTAGTCTTGGAATTAATTTTAGATTAATCTATAGCAATCTAAATTCATCTAGATTAATCTATAGCAATCTAAATTCATCTAGATTAATCTTAAAAATACATTTTCCCTGAAGCAAACCCGGCGGCTTCATAGCTGCATCCGTGTTTCCACGGATTTCTAGGGCTGTGCGATTCATTACTCACCCGGGTTAATTGCCCGGATCCTTTAAATGACTCAAGAGTCACGAATCTGAGGTCTCCATTGAACCGAATCCTTCGAGTCCTAACTACACCATGTCTAAATTGTAAACTCCAATATATTGGCTAGCATGAGTCCGGTTGTAGAGGAAGTTAACCACCAGGTCGCTAACCCGCTCTCTGATCCGGGTGCGTACTGATTCAAGTGACTCAAGTGACTCAAGTGACTCACGCACCCGGATCAGAGAGCGGGTTAGCGCTCCACTCAAGTGACTCAAGTGACTCACACACCTGGATCAGTTTAGTGAGTGACTCAGAGGGAGCCGAATCCTAAAAAGGATCCGAGTATTACAGCTCTAGTAATTTCACAGTTCGAAGACTCGTTCTCGCCCCCTACAGTGCAGGTATACATCCGCTAGGTATACATCCGCGCTACAAAATAAAAAATAAAGATCTTTAGGAAATAAGAAACTAAAAGACACAAGAAAGAAGAAATATACTTATAAATCTAGTGTAACCATTTAACTCCGGCACAATAGCTTGCGTAGTATAGACCCAGCTCCCAACCCAACTTTGTGAATAGATTAATGGCGATATTTTTATCGCCCGATATGAGTCTCACGTTAACGCAGCACGTTAACGCCGATAACGGCCCACCACTACTTTAAAGGCTGTTACAGCTCTGGCAATCCAAATTCCATACTTTTTTTTGGTAGTTTCTGAGAATTGTTGGCTGCATCTGGCAAATGAGAGCGTAGTGTTGAATTAATATACATCATTAACCTTGCTGAGCATCAGTAGAGTCTTTGTGCTTGAGTGGTCACCGCACTTTTTGTGGGCTGGTGCAGCACTGGACTAGTGGAGTGGAGTTCCAAGGATGTTGTGTCACTAGATCATAGCAGAAGGCTATTGATTTAATATCAGGCCAACCTGGCCGAGACAGTAAATAATTCTGCTGCCTGAGTGGGCACTGCCTCCGATCACACGCCGCACTCAGCTATGAACAGAAAGCGAGGAGAGCCTTGACATTTTTCACACCCAAGGCTCTGAAGCTATGGTTTTTGAGTGTGTGTGTGTGTGTGTGTGTGTGTCTGTGTGTGTGGGTGTGTGTGTCTATATGTATATGTGTGTTTGTACTATAAGTGAAGCTTGCAAAGAAAAGTGGCTTTGTGTAAGACATAATAAGACGTGCTTTACTGCTGACAACCATAATATATGTCTTACTGGCTCTTAAATAGAGTTCTCCTCTACACTACTTAAGTGGATGATGAGGCCAAGAATCTACATTGAGCTGTGAGATATTCTAAACCATACACCCCAGTTTAAATAATATGTATAAATAATATGTAATATACCACATGAGCCTTGTTTTATCTGTATTCGGTTTATTGAATCATCTGTTTGTTGTATGTAAATTCAGATTAAGTTTCAATCCAATGTATATGTGTAGAAACAGGGAGGGGAAAAAAAACATCAATTTCAGGGCTGTCCTGTTGGTCTTGTATAATAGTGAGCATTTATGTTCTCTGAGTAATGAGAGTTTAATGTATTGCTTGTCCATGTCTGTGCCCTACCAGGGAGCTCTGTACTATATTGCTGTGTCAATGGGAGCATTAAAACTGACCCAATGTGCAGAAATCAAGCTAATGAGCAAAGAGTCGAGCAGTTAATTTTCTCTGTCATGCTGGTTCTTTGTTGAAGCATTAGGCATTTGCTGGACGGTGCATTAAAGACACTGTTATTTATTTCTCAAATCGCAAAAGCTACCTTGCTGGAGCTGGAAATAACAACACTGTTTGTTTGTTGGAATAATGGCTGCGGTCTAATTGGACTAGTTGTTCTTGTGATGTTGTAGCTTGCTAATGCAGTGGTGGCCAAGCGGTTAATGAAAGTGAAATTCATTGTGAAACACTGCAGCGCAGCACACAGTGACACAACAAAGTGTGTCCTCTGCTTTTGGTTGCAGGTTCGAAACCCGAGCCGCCAAGGTGTCACAGAGGTGTCACTGAGCAAAGCACCGTCCCCACACACTGCTCCCCGGCGCCTGTCATGGCTGCCCACTGCTCTCTAAGGGTAATGGGTAAAAGCAGAGGACATATTTCGTTGTGTCACCGTGTGCTGCGCTGCAGTGTTTCACAGTTCCTTCACTTTCATTAAATAATGAGTGAAAACATTCTGGTTCTGGACCACAAGGATCCAGGCTTCGTATACCATACATATACAGTTGACCCATTAAAATGCTTTAATTAAAGAGCTGACAGGATGCATACTTGACCAAAGATGTCTGTATGGTGATCACACCCAAAGACCAGGGCTATTATGAATGTAGAGAATGGAGGAAGAAGAAGCCTCGGCTTTGTGACGTAAGTGGCTTTAACAATACAAACATAGGGAGATGGGGGGCTGTCAATCATCTCAGTGTAGTCCAAATTCCATAGAAAGCATAAATAGAGTGGTGGTCTGCAAGTTCCTCCTCTCTCAGTTACAGCTAACAAGAAATGTCTATGTATTTATTTCTGCAAATTCTCATGAACGGTTCCCATGTATTATTTAGTTTCATTTATCCATGATCAATTATTTGCTTCCTCTTGCGTTTCTTTAAATAATTCAATTAACATGCGCCGGTCGGTTCTTCCCTGTCGTGTTAATGCTTTGAGGAAATGCCATTAATCGAAATGTGTTGACATAAGCCAGACACCCGCTTTGTAAGCCTATCCACTTCAGCACAACGCAATCATTCTGCCCCGCTCTGCTAACAGCACACTTTAACACTAACTTTGTTTCCTGATCTAATGAGGCACAGCGTACCTCCGCTGCTAGACTAATGAACAGAAAGCCATCGTCCGGAACAGCGACTACTGAGCAGGCCGCATTACTCTGGGCACCGGCCCATCTGCTGTGGAGAGAAGAGAGAACAAGCGTACGCGCCCAGAGACACCTGTAGACCCCTCGCATGCAATATCTGTCTTTCTCTGAACACGTCCCAGTCCTTTCACTCAACAAGCAGGAAGCAGAAACGTTATGTCTGTGCCTTTTTCTACAGCAATGAGTACGAAAGGGAAACCCCATCCACCTTTACATGACATCTCATGCACTTTATTCAGCCTCTGACCAACAAGAGGTACGTCTGCTTTGGAAGGATAAGGCGACAGGATGGTGACCGTCATTTAATATGTTAAAGTCATGCATAAGGAACAACGATAGCATCAAATGACAACAAATAAATAGCATCATGACCTTAAAAATAGGACTGCACAAGCTTTAAATGTACAGTGGATGTGTACAGGCTGTAAACCCCAAACATTTCAATGGTCCTCAGTGTTCTCCTTCTCTCTCGTTTTTCCTCATCCAGTCACTCTACTGGTCTCGGCGCTCGTTTTTCTTGCCGTGTTTTTTCTGCCTTTTGTTTTTGTGTCCCTGTCTAGGGGCAGTGAATTAACTTGCTGTGGACTCAGGGGGGAAACATTGAACAGAGTTACAGCTCCAGCACAACGTCATTAATCAATCAGCCCGCTCCGTCGGTTTGTCTAAAGGAGTTCTAATTAAAGATCTGGGCGCGGCACCAAGATGCTGTGTCCTGACCCCCCGCCAGAGGAAGTCCTCTGGTTCCAGTTGCTAATAAACGATCCGTCTCTCTTACCAGAGTGAGGTCAGGGCCCAGCTGGTTTATGGTTAATGTGGTTTGGAAGCTCGTCAGGGGTGTCACATTTTGCTGATGAATTTTGTTATCAGATCCCCCATTCCAGGCCTGCTTGCGGGACAGTGTAGTACGCCAGGCCCTCTGGATTCTGGAAAATGTGGAAAAAGGAGCCTTATAATCCAATTTCATTTGCTTCCCTTCCACCTTCCGCCCGTTCTTTTTGCTCATTGCAGTGTAATTTGAACATAATGTGGTACATCTAAACCATTCAACAGAGACTCTGGCCAAAAGGTAATATAGCACCTATATAGCAAATTCAATTACGAGCAATAACACACAAGTTCAGAGTCAATGTGTCAATTTCCCCTCCCAACCTGGGAGGCCTTGAGCAAGAGCTGCTCCCACAGGCCTCACTGAAGCCGATATTCCCCTATAGTTGTTACAACTGGGGGTTATGGGATCACTCACCTTACAGTGAACCCTAACTAGACCAATGCAGCCCAATGCTGGGAGGAAATTGGATTAATTTAGACCTGGATGTCTAAGCCTCCATATGTGCCCAAACCCTCAGATTACCCTAGGTAATACGTAACAATGATACAATAGCATTATAGACACTCACATAACATTTACATTTACATTTAAAGCATTTATCAGACGCCCTTATCCAGAGCGACTTACAATAAGTAGTTATAGGGACAGTCCCCCCCTGGAGCAACTTAGGGTTAAGTGTCTTGCTCAGGGACAAAATGGTAGTAAGTGGGATTTGAACCTGGGTCTTCTGGTTCATAGGCAAGTGTGTTACCCACTAGGCTACTACCATCCCATAAGGAAAAGATTTTGAGAGTGTGCAATCCAGTGTGCATGCATTACATTAAAGTAAATTAAAAGGAAACTTGAGTATGTCGTGGACAGTGCTGAATGAATTTGTCTAATTATCAAACTGAGGTATTCTAACAGTGAAACCCTTGTCATGCTGCCCCCTGTGGCGGGTACAGGAAGAACAGGTACGCACATAATGGCCTTGTTGTCCCAGTACAGCTGTTGCTCATGGCAATGAGGACTATTGTCTTCCTCCTCAGTGTGAAGATGGCGGTTCCTATGGCAACAGACATCAAACACTTAGTGCACAATCCATTAAAAACTGTAATTTTCAAAGTTAGAGGGGCGCATTGGGTTCCCATTGAATATAGGGATCAGAACGGCCGTCTCACCTCTCCATTTTGGGTTCTCCAGGTCCTCCCCCGCTCCTGCTGCAAAAGCAGTGGTACCTCTTCCCTTCCTCCTGTAAAATGAGCCAGAACTCTTAATCCGCGAAACATAATGACGACACATCCTGATTGGAGGTGCCCTTGAGCAAAAAAAAATAAAACAGATGAGGTAAAAAAAGAAAAGATTATTGTGTTACAAAGCTATAAGCACAGAAATTCAATAGTGTATGAGGGAAGAAACGGGTTCTCATTTAGTGGGCACTGGTAACACCCGCAGGACATGGTCTAATAGTACACTTGTTATTTTAATATGAGAAAATTCTTAAAAATCACCAATACACGTATTTTCACACCGTAATTGCATCTCTGTGAATTGTTGTGGTAAGTAACTGTTGATCAATTAGAGACAAAGTAACATTATGTATAAGGGTGATAACTAATATGTTTTGTAAGGTATATCTAACAAAAAACGTGTCAGCAATGGAGAAAGAAGAAACACTTGCAGCAATATAGAAATAAATATTTATAGGAATGCTCTACTACTATATGTATATGATTTTATATGTAAACGGAGATTTTCTCCTAATGAAAAAGACATATAATATGGGTTCTAAAATATGAAAAAATTAGGGATATTTTAAGATGCTGTCACCAAACAGCTTTAGTTAAGTCTGAGCGGAATCAAACAAGCAGGCTCACTCTGCAGGAGTCAACAACACCTCAGTGCTGTGGGAACGACGAGTGCAGAGAGCTGAAAAACGTTCGCCAGGATCCACTTTCGCTAGATTAACAATGGAAATCAGTAGCATCTCCAGAAGCAGGGTTCTTATTCTCTGTATTAATCACGGGTGGGTTTTTGGCATGATATGCAATAAACCAATTAGAGTCTCATATTCCGTTCGTGTTAAAAGCCAGGGGTCCTTGCACCTTGGCTGGTTGCTATTACAGCAACAATTTTGCCAGGTGGTGGAGCAGAACAGAGCTCTTCTCTGCAGAGAGAGATACTTTTGTGCATTTGTGCGCAGCTACACATCCTGACAAGCTCTGTGCATCCACCTACGCGTATTACTGTATTGGCCAGAATATATAAAACCAATTAAAACAGACAGTGTTTCACAATATCTCCCATCTTTTATTTTTCTGAACCACTTTTCTGATACTGCTTTTACATCTGATTAGAAACTACTTTACTGCTTTGGTCTAGTCCTCACATCTCTATGTGGATGTGACAGATATCACCATCTGGAGACTTTGAAGCTATCTTCAAGATCCTGGAAATTGCTATTAAAATTATATTAAATTCATCATTTTTCTTATGCGTTTATTTTTATTTGTTCTCTTTATTGTGTCAGTGCTGTGGGTAGGAATGGGGTAAAATAAACGGACAGAAAAAAAACAGTTAGTGTGGAGTGCCGTGTTATGTTTTTGTCAGGGGCATATTAACAATGTACATTAATAAATATGCATATTAATAAATGCCATAAAATGTAAACAATGTGTTGTGCTGCCTACAGCATAAATGTTAGATGACACCACTTTTTTTTGAGAAAAACTGATCATGTAGTCAGACCAATTTGGTACTATTATTACATATTACTATACTGGTAATATAACACTGACATCAGATCAGGTTTATTTGGGCAAGTTCCACAATGACTTTCCACTGTCTCAAGTTACATTTGACTCCTGTTTTGAAATGAAGTGGACAGTAAAATGACTTCAGAAGAGGTGGAAAGTAATTAATTACATTTACCCACGTTACTGTAATTGAGTAGTTTTTGTGAGTAATTTGTAATTTAAAGTTTTTTTTTTTAATATATAATTTTACTTTTACTCAATTATTTTACTCCACTACATTGGAAAACCCCCACTTTCTGAGTAAAAAACTGAAATGCAGAAGTATGTCAATGAAGATTCTCAGTCATCCAGGCGAATTTGTGTGAGAGTTGAGTCGTGGCAACTGGACTTTCTTTCTTTAATGTAGAGACGTTTCATGCCACGACCCAACTTTCAGACGATGAAATGCAGAAGAAAAAAAATCCGGCTGAAAGGAAATTGCGCAGTTCGCGTGCGGCATATTTCTCAGACCGCAGCGCCTCACAATAAAAACAATGAATTACCAGCCAATCAAAAAAAAGAGAAAAAGCATACACAACAGCCAATCAGAAAATAGCAGTACTGTATCTGGGCAAAATGCTACATAACTACAAATACAAAGGTATCCTGAAATTCTTTGCGTTATTCTGCTTCTTGTAATGAAATCTACCGAAAGGGTTGTTGACCCAAACAATGTTATTTGTTAAAACATTAAAACAAAAGATTACTTACTGTTTGTGATGCTCTTCACTTGCAAAATCACTCCAAGCAAAGAGTAAGTCATCTTTTGTTTTAATGTTATTACAAACTCCCAATGCATTCGTTTTTTTCCACATTTTTGTCATGTTACAGCCTTTTTCCAATGGATTAAATTCTTTTTCCCTCAGACGTCTACACACAACACCCCATAATGACAATGTGAAAACGTTTACTTGAGGTTTTGGCAAATTTATAAAAAAAAAACTGAGAAATCACATGTACATCACATGTATTTACAGCCTTTGCTCAATACTTTGTCGATGTACCTTTGGCAGCAATCACAGCCTCAAGTCTTTTTAAATATGATGCTGCAAGCTTGGCACACATATCCTTGGTCAGTTTTTCCCATTCCCAAAGAGTTGCAGCACCTCTGAAAGATTGGAAGTGTCGGTGCACAGCCATTTTTGATCGTATTCAAGACTGGCCACTGGCTGGCCACTCAAGGACATTCAGAGTTGTCCTAAAGCCACTCCTCTGACATCTTGGGTTGTTGTTCGGCTGAAAGATGAACCGTCGCCCCAGAGTTTAATAGCACTCTGGAGCAGGTTTTAATCAATGATGTTTCCCTCTATCCTGACTCGTCTCCCAGTACATGCAGCTGAAAAATATCCCCAGAGCATGATGCTGCCACCACCATGCTTCACTGTAAGGATGGTATTGGCCTGGTGATGAGCAGTGCCTGGTGTCCTCCAAATATGATGCCTACCAAAGACCAGAGAGTTTCATTTCTCATGCTGTGCAAGCTTGGCACACATATCCTTGGTCAGTTTCTCCAGGTTGGCTGCCATGTGCCTTCCGTCTGGCTACTCTACCATACGGGTCTGGTTGGTGGATTTCTGCAGACCTTCTAGAAGTTTCTCCTCTCTCCACTCTGGAGCTCTGACAGAGTGACCATCAGGATCTTGGTCACCTCCCTGATTAAGGCCCTTCTCCCATTGGCTTCCAGTTTTGGTGGCCGGCCAGCTCTAGGTAGAGTCCTGGTGGTTAAGAACTTCTTTGACTTATGGATGATGGAGCCCAATCTGCTCATTGGGACCTTCAAAGCAGGATTTTTTTTCAGTATCATTCCCCAGATTTGTACCTCAAAATAATCCTGTCTCAGAGGTCTACAGACAATTCCTTTGACTTCTTGCTTGGTTTGTGGACCTTATCTAGAGAGGTGTGTGCCTTTCCAAAATATGTAAAATCAACTGTTTTGTTCACAGGTGGACTCCAACTAAGCTGCAGAAACATCTAAAGGATGATCAAGGGGAAACAGGAGGCAACTGAGCTTAATTCACAGTGATGTGCTGTGAATAGGTGAAGTGTATATGCTTTTTGCCTGTGTATTCCACACTTTACATTGCTCAAACTGACCAAGAGCTTTACAGTCTAATACTGTAGTATTCTGTGGGGCAGGACACTTTATTTCATTCCTTACATCTGCAGTCATTGTGGTCATTTGTCAGTAAAGACAGCTAATGTACAACTGCTTGCAATAGAAGGAACAAAAAGCACAGTTTGTTAATAAGGAATTATTGAACATTTTCACAAATTTGGATACTTTATTTTTTATTGTAATGTTTGAGTTGACCCATACAATTCAGAATTTGGTACTTTTCTTCTTAAAAATGTTTTATGGGGTGATCTGAACATAGTTTGTTCATTATAGCACCTGAACGTAAATTTACTTAAATTACTTGTAATTTAATTACAAGTAATTAAAAGTCAATAAGTAATTTTTACTTAAAGTAAATTTTTAATTAAGTAAATTTTACGTATACTAAATTAGATTTTTAGATGGGTACTTTTACTTTTATATGAGTAGAATTTAAGCAAAAGATACTTTTACTACTTTTTTGTACTCTTTCCCCCTCTGTACTTCAGGCTCGTATCAAACACAATGTGACCTGCATGCCATTGGAGCAGATGTTCCTAAGCTGCGTTCACACACTCCCCCTCGCTGTCTGTCTGGAACCCCTTACACCACCCCCATCCTCCACAGACCAGCGCGTCCCTATCTTCAACTAATGGATTATTAAAAATGAGCCCTGGTTCTATCAAGAAGATCGATGATGAAATACTCAGACTCGTAGCTCACATTCCACACACTGATCAGAGGTCAGCACTGAGGACTTGTACTGTCTAGCTGTCCCCAAATCAACACATGCTTAATGTAGACTGGCCACTGCGTGTTTCAGTAGAACAAAAAACTATTTTTCATTCTTATTCATGACTGTGATGAAAATTGTAGAGATTTGTATGTTTTGTGTGTGTTTACATTTGAGCTGCACAACATGGCCTGAGCCTGACAGCTTTTTAATAGCCCGAATCCCATACCCGTGTCCCATGTTTTCATTTTATGTAGTCGCTTTTTTGTCGCACATGTGCACTTTACGTCAGTACATAACTTTGTTTAAATGTTACATGTAGCACCAGGTTCCAGAGAAATATGTCTGGGGGCGGAGTGGTACCTCCACTAGCACGAGTGGGTAGAAAAACTGATCCACTAGCTCGAATAAGCATCTAGGATGCCCATGAAGCAGCTCAAAAACCCTGGCAACTGTAAAAACACAAGTGATGTTTCAGGCTACTGTTGAGTTTCTGTGTAATATATTATTCAGCTTCCTAAAATCTTTCTAAAAATTTTCGTGATGTTGGAATTTTAAGAAATTCATTCAGATATGTAAATTCCATTCAGATATTACTCAATTAATGTGAAAACAATCAAGAATCATATCAAACCAATTTGAGAAAAATTATTTGTTAGTTTAATCGATGCATAGTAAAAAAAATTATAAAAAAAAAAAAAATATTTTACACAGCCCTACTTATTTTGTGGCATAGGCCAGCCAACCTGAGTGTACCAGCATGCTTTGCGTGCGCTAGAATGAGTGCTAGAATAAGAGGGAAAATAAACGTGCAGGGAAATGAGTAAGTTAGATGAAAATTGCTGAATGTTGGATGTTGAAAGGTATGTTACATGGGGGTTAAACATAAGGTGTGTGGATAGGCACCATCTCTGTTGCGCTGTGTCATGAAATAAGAGTAGAAGAGCAGCTGTGTTCTCATTAGTCAGTAAGCAAAAAGTGGGTGTGTTGTACTGGTGACTCCGCCTACCAGCTTGTACAAATAAAAAGCTCTGGTTCCAGTCTTGTCCTGATTCATCGACACATTATTCAACAAATTATTAGAATGTAAACTCACACATAGTTTAGGTCAAGAATGAGTCATTTAAACATTTTTAAACATCATTTATTCATGGTCAAAATTATTCCACAGTGCAACCAAAACGTTATCACCAGAGGCTAGCCCGTTTTACCTCCTCAGCATCCATTTTTGCATCTTTCTCATGCTAGTTGGATTCCCATTGGATCCCATGGAATCCCACTGGGTTTTGGACAAACTTACATTACTTTTGAATTGAGACACGTGGCAGAACATAGTATCACTTGACATGTGGTTCACTGTGTAAAGATAATAAAGATCTGCTAGCAATGATTGAAAACGGAGCCAAGGAGGGCAGCTAAATAGTTAATAAAATGTTTATTACCTCTGGTGTCTTTGGTTCCATTCTGGGAATATCATAAAAAATGGGATTAAAATTGCTGGAAAAATCGAATCGTTCGACATGGTAGAGCGTATTGAATTCACCTAGCTCTTCTCCGCTGGAAACTCAATGTGAAAGTGGCGGGCTGCTAGCCTTTTAAGAGTTCCTGCCAGCACTTCTGACAGAAACACCAAACACCATTCAGGGCTGCTGGCAGGCGCACTCTTTCAGCACAACACATTAGCGTTAAAGCCCGAGCCTTATCTACCGCCAGCCATGGCAGCAAACCTACACCGAGATCAGCATTATCGCAGGAGGGGGGGGGGGTGGGGGGGGGTGGGGGGGGTCCGCCGAGGCCAATCGCACGCGGCCATCCCATCTGAGATCTGTCAGGTTTATTTGTGGCAAGATGTTCCCTGATAGCCTGGGCACGAGGAAATGTTGAATCGGGGAAAGAGCGGTGTATCTTTAGGGAGGCTCATTAATCGGAAAATTGGAAATCAATTTACATGAGCAGTGCTGGCCATGGGCGATATCTCCGAGTCTCCATTCGAGGACTTTCCTTTCTTTTCATGGTTGCATGTGGGCAACACATTATTCACCTATTTACCTCTGTATTGTGTTTATTTTTGAGCCACATATTCCAGATGTATAGAACATTTTTTCTTTTAATGTTCGTTCCTGCTCAACTTTGTTTACAATACGCCATTCTGACAGTTGAGAATAAAACATCAGACAAATGGGCAGATGACGATGGCCAGCACTACATACTGTATACTGCATGACTGAGCCTCAACCAAAGATTATACCAGAGCTGCTTAAATGACCACTTTCTGAATCCTTGTCTGAGGGTTGTTGGGGAAACTTTGATTGCAGCATAGGAACAAAACAATGAATTGAACTCTAAAACTGGCCAAGGTGTGTATGTACATACACGACTTGGAAGAACCGGAAGGGGGGGATGTGCCAACTCAAGAACTGTTGGAGGTGAACACACCCACTCAAAAACAGGACAGAAGCCGAGAGCGCCCATTATGCATGCAGACAGGGACTTCATTTCAGGGCCATAATTAAGCAGTTCATCAAGGGCAGACAAGTGTGTTCTGGCAAGAAGAGTTTTTATTGAGTGGGGGCTGGGCCGTGGGTCCACAGTCGCCATCTGTGCCAAGTGGCGTCTGAACGTTTGGCAAACAGTTTTCCTGTAAAGGCATATAAATGGACACTTAAACTAGGATTGGCCTTCCTGAGCTATGGCCCATCTGTTCAGGTCCAATTCAGACCAGCAGTTCTGAAATAGCTATCCTATTCAGACACCAAACATAATCAACAATGTGCAATCCTGTGAAGCTAAGCAGGTTTGGGTCAGGGTTGATGAGTTGTGCTGATGTGAAAGTGAAGTGGTTGTGAAACACAGCACACGGTGACACAACGAAATGTGTCCTCTGCTTTTAACCATCACCCTTGGTGAGCAGTGGGCAGCCATGACAGGCGCCCAGGGAGCAGTGTGTGGGGGCGGTGCTTTGCTCAGTGGCATTCGAACCCGCACAGGTCTGTTACAGTTCTGTTTCTTACCCATTAGGCCACCGCTGCCCCTGTGGCACCCAAGTACAGTGGTGTAGACACGACACTGTATAGAGGTGCTATTTATTGCAATAAATGCTTCTCTCATTATACTCTTCTGTATTGGCCACACCCATGTGAACCAGCACTGGCCAACACACAAAATGTTCAGTTGAAAATTTGTTCAGTTCACACTGATATTAATGGACTGGTTCGTGTCAGTGAATATTTCAAAATGTCTGTGTTTGGTGCAGGTCTAAGTTAAAAGCTAGAAAGGTGAATAGTTTCATCCTCATAATTCCTTTTCCACATATTGGTTTCAAATAGATATTGCACTGAAAAAATCAGGTGTGGAATGGTTTAGGATTATATTTCAACTCACAGATCTGTGTTTTTTCTGCGTAAATCTTGATAATCAACAGAATGTTTAATGTGTGATGCTGCACTTTTTACACACTGCCCTGTCTGGCACTTAACTGCATTTGAACCAACATTATGCTGTGTATTTTGGTTTCATGCTTGTGATTTTTACACGACATGCATGTTCTGCCCCTGTGCCTTGTCCTTCACCCCATGCGGCATCACATAATGGCTCCACTGCAGAAAAATACATTTAGGCAAGTACAGCAGATTTTACACCTAACTGGTTTGGGCTGTAGTAACATACAGCTGTGCAACTAAATTTAAGATGAGGCCACTTTAAGACTTCCTTTTCCCAGCAAATATGCAAAAAAGGATGTTGTGTTGTACTATGCTGAAAAGTGGGAAAGCAGGAAAGAAGCAGGGAACATATGAGCAGTCTGGTAGAAAGTATTATGTGATGTGTTACGTGATGAAGCAAATAAAAGAAGGCATAACGCAAAGAAGAGAGATGTCAGGGAGAACAAGAGAAACTGTGATCAGATTGTCCATTAAATCCCAAACTGGCGGCTCCTGCTGTTATTTAGGCATGCAGGGGAGCGCTTTGGTGAACATACGGCACTGGCGTGGCTGCAAGAGAGACGGAGTGGCTCAGCCGACTGCAAAATCCACGCCAAACAGCCCCGTCATGCTAATTACAGCCTGCGCTCGTTCACACTGCCCGAGCTTCCAACACAAACACACTGCCCACTGGCACCTCTGCAAACACACACGCCGCAAAGACAGGGCATCCTTGGCTTAACCAGGTAAAGGTCACATTGCACAGGGCATGAAGCAGGTGCGTACCAAGCAAGGGGAATTCTTCACTAACGTATTCAAAAATTCACCAGATAAATACTTGTCGCTGTGTACTTGTCGTATACTTGTCGTATTATGCTGATTAGTGTGTTTATATAGACCTGCTACAAAAAAGTATATAATTTTATGGACCATCCTCTTTCTATACACATTCTACCTGGCCTAAAGTGATAAGGCTGAAGTGGCTGGATTGAGACTTTTTTTTTTTTAAGGGTTGACCAGTGGGTGCTGAGAAAATTGGCTCCTTTGCTTTCTCATATTTTCCTGTTACAGGTACAGAGGTCACTAATCTCCCATTTGTACTATTCACATTCTGTCACAGTTTGTTTTGCCAGTTTGCATGGTTTGGGATGATATATATTTTGTTTATTACAGGCCAAATTTTTTTAAATGTTTTTTTCAAGCCTCTTTTTCAAACTGAATGCTTAAATCAACCTGAATAGAGGGAAATTACTTCTTGGGGGAACCTGCAGAGGCCAAAAAGCTACTCATGCAAGACCTGAGACTGCCCTGTGAAGAGCTGGTCCGGGATTTCTTTCTATACAAATGAGCAGGTTAGAAAAACTGCTTGACGGCATAGGGGTTTGGCTTTCACTTAAACTTAAAATAATCTCGGCCAAGCCTGTCATTTCCCAAGGGTTTCCCAAGAAACCCATACAACTATTGCCTCTGATAAAGAATAGGTCAGGCGCCCAATTCGTTCCTAACTAGACACGAACTTGAAATTTCTCCAGCCCAGATCCCGTCCTACTTCAGAGCACGCTTTGTCAGCAAATAAATGGAGAAGCCTTCCCAAACCAAACAATTCAAAATGCCTCAATGATGTTTGCATGTAGCACTTGCCAAATCCAGTAAATAACTGGAGTTTTTCTAGTCTTCAGAAGCGCATCAGAAACAAATGGAAATGCCACCCGGTCCAGTGAGGCATGGAAAATGAGGCTGGCCCCAGAGCAGGGAGCTGAAATCACAAAGCTCCAGACAAGATCAGTCCAGCTTTTCTTGGGACACTTGCTGGTTATTAAGGCTCAATTCTCCGGCACTTCGCCGGGAGCGGGCCGCGCTCGCCGAAACCCCATTTTCCCCTGTGGCAGTACAGTGCGAACATAATGTACTCCTGAAATTTAATGCCGCTCTCATTCAGCCTTCATCTGAAATTAGCACCGCCCGAGCGCCGAGCTCGCGTCCCTGTCAGCGGGAGCAGGAGATCACAGGAGCGTCTGATGGCGAAGACACGCGGCTCGCAATTAAAACTGAGAAACAAAGGCAGAGCGCGAGAGCGCGGTGCAGCCAAGGGCAGAGCCCGATTGCCACAAATAACCAAGCGGGCACGCGGTGAAGGAGATTTAGACTCAGCATACAACCACTCAAATGGATTTAAGGTGGAAACTAGACCCCCTCCCCACCAAAAAAAAAAAGTCCACCACACAGATCCCATTGACAAGAGCATGGAATAGTTATTTATGTAGAACGCACACCCTGATTACACGGTAAATGTACACTAGATCAGTAAATTGCCCAGCAGATTAGATTAGAGCTGTATGGAGAAGCACTCGGGATGAGTATTTAAAAGGCGTTTACATGGCCCGTTGAGTTGAGAGCGTCTGCTGCCTAAGCTAATTATCACTTTAGACCCTGAGAGCGTCTGCGGTTTTGGTTAATTATCGCCATAGAACAGTGATTTTTACAGCAAACCTCTGTTCAAAGGTTTCAGGGATTTGTTCATCGTTCTCTAACTTAAATACTGAATTCTTGGAAAGCATTCCAGACTATATAGACCGCTTAAACCCATCACGGATGGGACAGGATGCAGGGAAGAAACACTCTGGAATCCAAGAACCTTGACTCCTGGACCCAGACTCGAACCTGTAATGTTGGACATGTGAGGCCTGTGCACTATCCATCACATAACCAAGTCGCTATTCCAGATTAACATAACTTAAAAACTAAGTACTTAGTACAAAAAAACAACATGATGGTATGAGAGAGAAGAGAACGTCTGAACACTATTTGACCTGCTCAACCTACATGTTTGCAATGGGATGGTGGGTCACCAACTACTACACATAACACTTAAATCACTAATGTGATTTACTGCATTGACATAATCTCCATCTATTGTGAAACAGGTAAAGATATTTTATTCATCTATTTATTCAATGCTAAACTCCTCATTCAGGTACTTTATTAAGGTTCTATATGCAAACGTATCCATAAACAAATTATAATAAAACCTCTATATACCTCTACGAAATTGAATAGAAACAACCAAAATAATAGTCATTGACAAAGTTTGAAATAATGGTGCAGTCGAACCCACACTTGTGTGAATTTGTCTTCTTTAATCGGTGCAGTTTTCAGCTGTACTAAAATAAATGAAAGTGGTTTTCTAATAATGAATGAAGCTAAGTAAGTAACAGACTTGCATTAACGAACACAGTAACTCAACACTATTTGTTGCTGATGAAGTTCCTCTCTACATGTATGCAGATATTCCATCAGTAACAGACATTTCCAGCCCCCAGAGTCATTTACATCAACAATGAACAAAACTGCTGTTTCCTATGAACTAAGTATATATTAGTGCAATTATTAGAGCCTCACTTCTGCTATGTTGCCATGATTTTTATGCCAGTTCATTTACATTCATGGCATTTGTCAGACGCCCTTATCCAGAGCGTCTTACAATCAGTATTTACAGGGACAGTCCCCCCCTGGAGCAACTTAGGGTTAAGTGTCTTGCTCAGGGACACAATGGTAGCAAGTGGGGTTTGAACCTGGGTCATCTGGTTAATAGGCGAGAGTGTTACCCACTAGGCTACAACCCACCAGTTCACAGTCCAGTGCCACAAATTGAACCAGCAAACTGGAGACATTTTTAGTACCTCCGCCCTGAGCTATAAGTCAAAGCAGCCCCTTCTCCTGCCTCGACAACAAGCCCATCCCACAGTGGTAATGATTTCCCCAACTGCCCATAAAGTGCAACTGCGACCATAATCTCTTGAAGACTATATTTTGCATAGAAGAGTAATGCATTTTCAGAATAGTTGAATAAAAAGCGCTGATAATCTGATCTCGGAGCTGATCTGGATCTTTGTTCTGAGCTCAAGGTGCACGGCCAGCCCCTCTGCAGGCATGTAAATTCATGAAATATTCAATATCTGCACCACGCGCGGCCGGGGGAGGGTTGACGCGCATCCTTCGAAGCTTGTCCGCTGCCTCGTCCCCCAAGTTGGACAACTTCGGTCCGGGGGACCTCTCCGTGGTGCTGAACCCGCGGACGCGAGCGACGTCAGCGCCACCTGATGAATGCGGAGCGACTTATTGCAGCAGGCGACATCGGGGTTGATGTCATTTTGCGCGAATCAGTGCCCGCCCCTTCCTTAAAGGACATCGCCCGGGAGAAGCCGAGTCCGCCGTGACGCGGAACCCACCCGAGACCGCTCTCCGGGTCTAAACGGTGGAATCGAACGTCGGAATTACCTGAGAGATCCGCAGAGACAGACGCTTCCTCTCCCCGTTCTCGCCTCGGCGGATCGTCCTGCGAAAGCAATAAAAGTTCAGCTTCCAAATGCAACGTTCCACCCCCACATTCCCGGTTTTTCTGGAATAATCTGCCGTCCGTGATGGGAAAACGGAAAACCGGGTACTGGTTGTGGTCTTCTAGACGATTAAATACTAGTGACAGAGAGAGTGAGAGAGAGAGAGAGAGCCTACCGAAAATCCCCCCTCCGCAGCATGCCTGGATCTCGCCGACGCTCCGGTGGCGGGAACAGCTGGGAACGGAGCGGCTCTCGGCTCCGGAGGTCCCGCTTTAGAAGCCGAGCTCAGCCAATCAGATGCCTCGGCTCCCGCTGGCACCCTGTCTCGCCATGCGACGCCGACAACTTTACTGGAATATATGATTAAAAACGTGACCAGACCCACGAGTGATGGTATTAGACAGGGGCTATATATATATATATATATATATATATATATATTTCATGCCTGAGGTTTAAGACCACCATCCAAAAATATGTCCCCTGGAGCATATAATAAAAAAAATGTCACATGTGAAGCATTTCCTTTTTGGGTTCTTATATTTACATTTACAGCATTGGTAGTAAGTGGGTTGTAACTGGTGACTTTGTCGTCGTCTGGTTCATAGGTGAGTTATGCGTCTTACCCTCTAGGCCACTACACCCTCTTCTCTGACCTTCAAATGTAATAAATTCAGGTGTGATTTGTGTTTATGGCAGCCAGAGTAGACAGAACAAGAGAAATGGGCGCCATTAGGAACTGCCCAATAAGCTGTGCCTTTCAAGATTATGGTTTCCAATGGGTGCAGTCCACAGCACCCTGTCATGATCCGGTCCGGAAGGGGTTACTCCGGTCCGGAACTGTTGTCCTGTGTAATGTTCCCTAATTGTTTTCACCTGTGTCTAATGTATAAAGCTGCCCTGATGGTTTCTGTTCGTCGTCGGGTCTTTGATATGTTACATGTTCACCAATGTCTCGGAAGTCTACCTTGTCCTGTTCTGCACTAATTAAACCCCTGTATCACGACGTTGTGCGATCTCATTGTCAACTCGAATCATTAAGACTCAGTGTATGGACTTCCCTCCCTCCTTCGTGGACTGCTTTGCCTGGCCCTCCAGGGGTCGTGCCTAAGAGGGGGGGGTACTGTCACGATCCGGTCTGAAAGGGGTTACTCTTTCACTTTTGTCAAGTTGTAATGTTCCGTAATTGTTCAGCTGCGTCCAATGTATAAAGCTGCCCTGTTTGTTTCTGTTTGCCGTCGGGTCTTGTTACTTGTTATGTTACATGTTCACCATGTTACCGGATGTCTCCCCTGTCCTGTTCTTCAAGGAAGGAAGGAGGTAAGTTACCTCCGGTTTAATCTGCAAAGGAGAGCCGGCGTGAGCCACATCACCACACGGATGTTGTCGTTTGCATTCTAGGTTGAATCGGGGAAGGGACAGGATGAGAGGGAAGAGTTGAGAGCTGAGGAGATGAACAGGATCAATCTTACTAGGTGAGGTGGAGCCGAGTCGAGTTGACAAATGCCAATCAATGACTGAGCAGCTGGCAGTGGCCATCTTGCCAATTTAGGGGAGTCATGTTATCTCATCTCCGTGTTGCTCCTGGTCACAGGGATGGATCTTGTAAATGGTTCTGGGGTGTGTAAAAACTCCAGGGTTAAGTGTCTTCGTCCCTTCATCCCATGCTGCTGCCATACTTGTCCATAGAGGCAGTGGTGGCCTACCAGTTAAGGAAGCGGCTCCGTAATCAGAAGGTTGCCGGTTCGAATCCCGATCCGCCAAGGAGCCACTGAGGTTGCCAGTCATGGCTGCCCACTGCTCACTCAGGGTGATAAGTTAAATGCAGAGGACTCATTTCACTTTCACTGTGTGCACCGTGTGCTGTGACAATCATTTCACTTTCATCCATTCATTCATTCATAGCCTCATCACCTCCTGGATTGACTATTGCAATTCTCTTCTTTTGGTCTCCCAAGTAAGTCTCTCCGTAAACTCCAGCTTCTTCAGAATTCTGCTGCTCGAGTGATAACTCGTACTTCCTCAAGAGAACGCATCACCCCAGTTCTCCAACAGCTTCATCGGTTGCCCATAGAAGCTAGGATAAATTTTTAATTTTTAATCCTCACCTTTAAGTGCATCCATAACCTTGCTCCTCTCCCTATTTTGTGATCATATCGCCGCTGCTTCCTGCTCTCTCCTGTCATCTTCCGCAACTCATCTTATTCAGTTCCTTCGGGCCCGTCTTCAAATTCGAATTTTTTTCTGTCACATACACAGTCATACATGGTATAATATGCAGTAAATAGCGATTGCTATAGACCTCAATATTACAAATAGTGCAAGTATTCAAGTGGAACCAATTTGCAAATATTGTAAACATAACCAAATACTAGAATTTTATGTTTTTAAACATAAAATATGTGTAACAGGTAGGGTGAAGGTGTGCATATGTGTAAAGTAAAGTAAAGTGAAAATTTGTGCAAGATTCTGGGGGGATCGAGTCCAGAAATTATTGAAAGTGCTGGAGTGCATTAGAGTTTTATGTAATGTTGTGATTGTTGAGAGCTCGTTTGGCCTGCGGGAAGAAGCTCCTCCTCATTCTCTCTGTGTTGGACTTCAGGGAGCGGAAGCGCTTCCCTGATCGCAGCAGAGAGAAGAGTCCATTTTTTGGGGTGGCTGAGGTCCTTCACTATCTTCCTGGCCCTGGTCCAGCACCGCTTGCTGTAGATTTATTGAAGGTCAGGGAGCTTCAGCTGATCGAACCGCCCTCTGTAGGGCTCGCCTGTCCTGCATGGTACTGTTCCCGAACCAGATGGAGATGTTTCCCATCAGGGTGCTCTCTATGGTGCAGGAGAACAAGTTCCTGAGCACCTTGGAGGGCAGTCTAAAGTCTCTCAGGCGTCTGAGGTGGTAGAGACAGTGCCGGGCCTTTTTCACCACGGTGTTGATGTGACAGGACCATGACAGGTCCTGCATGATGTGAACCCCGAGGTATCGGAATCTGTCCACTCTCTCCACTGGGCTCCTGCTGATGACAGGGGTCTGGTAGTTCCATAGTCTTATCACTATGGGTAACAAAGGTTTCAGTCGCTCAGCTCCTCCGCTTTGGAACTCATTTCCTCCCAACATAAGGAATCTTGTTTCTCGTCCTTTTTTAAGTCATGGCTCAACACCCATCTGTTTAAACAGACTTATTTACTTTAACTCTGATTGTTTTTGATGTGAATTCATGCCTATTTGCTCTAACTCTGTTTTTGTTGTCAATTCATGCTCTTTGTGCTGCTTTTTACTAGTTTGATAATGATTTGTTTTACTCTGTAAGGTGACCTTGGGTTTTAGAAGGGCGCCCTAAAATAAAATGTATTATTATTATTTATTATTATTAAAGATATGCACGTTTCTCTGAAAGCTACACTCAGCATCCTCACTCAGGGTATTTTTCTTTAATAAAAAATGATCTTTAATCTGTGTTTAAACTGTCTTTTGTATGGAGCCAAAAATGAAAGTGAAGTGATTGTAATACACTGCAGCCCAGCACATGGTGACACAATGAAATGTGTCCTCTGTATTTAACCATCACCCTTGGTGAGCAGTGAGCAGCCATGACAGGTGCCCGGGGAGCAGTGTGTGGGGTCGGTGCTTTACTCAGTGGCACCTTGGCGGATCGGGATTTGAACCAGCAACCTTCTGATTACGAAGCCGCTTCCTTAACCACTAGGCCACCACTGCCATATGACCATGTATTGGAAATGTAAAGTTTTTCTTCTGAAGATCTTATTGCTCAAGACTTGGTGTTGTAAGCAGATTTTAGGATAAGTATAAATCATGATGCACTGGAGCCACCACATATCATGACCAGGCCACTAACACTTTAGAATCAGTGGTTCTCCGCAGATAATAAATTAAGACAGTTGGTTAGCTAGCTACACCTTCACCCATCCTGATAAAGCGACTGTCTTTGAATTATTGACATCCTAACTGCATTTGCCTCGGTTATACTAGTAGATGAAGTGATTAATAATACTCAAATAAAAAAGGTGGTAATGGCCTGGTGAGTAAGGTACTCACCTTTTACCAGAAGACCACAAAGTCACAGGTTCAAACCTCACTTACTACCATTGTGTCCCTGAGCAAGACACTTAACCCTGAGTGTCTCAAGGAGTACTGTTCCTGTCATTACTGACTGTAAGTCGCTCTGGATGCTGTAAATAAGGATATTATTTATAGGATATACCAGTCCAACAGAGCCCTTAGCTGGAGTTAAAAGGGGTGCGGCTTTTTTTGCACTTAAAATGTAATGTCACACAATAATTCAATTTTTACTGCTTTCTCTGTAGTTTTCTTAGCTATTGCATTGTGATGTTTTTCTAATGTCTCCCGCTTCTCTTTTTAATCTGAAATCCAAGTAAATGTCATGTAGTCAGGATCAATTCACATTCTCAGTTTTTGTTTTTTATTCTTACCTATATTTTGAAGTTTTTTATCCGGTGTGTTTGAACTCCTCATCCTCTATAAATGAGAATTTAAAGCGGTGATAGACCCAAACTAGCACTGTGCTCACATGTGTGTCCAGATGAGTTTAGGTGGCTGGGAGAGGGGTCTGGGGCAAGCAGCCAGATGGAGCGAGTTCCTCAGTGTTACTGGGTATTTCCATGCCAGCACTAATCAGTGTACTGGAATAAGGAATGTTCACATCCTGCCTGCCTGAGAGCATGTGTACCAACACAATATTTCAGTTTTAGCACCAAATTGCTCTAAATAGCGTATCAGTATGACACTAGCTGCATTTCTGTATGAGGTCATCTGTCATCGCCTTGAAATTAAAGCAGATTAAGAAAAACACAGAAATGACAAATTCCAGTCACTGTCCCCCTTAGGCTGAATATGGAAAGAACAATTAAACATTAAATAATAACATTTTCAAGCTCAATTGAAAGTTAGAAGTAAGTAAATAAATGAAGATCTGCATTGATAATTCTGGTACACTAGCAGCAAATAGAAAGACATTAAGAACAGATATTAAACATACTGTTCTTTAGCTGTGTAAATTATACAAATTTAAACTGTACGGTATTTTTTATTATATGACCACAGCAGGAAATGAACAAATTCTGATCAAATCAGGCAAGGTTAGGTGAATAAGGTCAGGTTTATCACTGCTTTTTGTTGTTCAGATTGACAATATAAGAAATGACCGTAAAAAAGCATTTAATAGACTTTGCAGAGGTCATGATTCTGCGAATGTGGTCTCTATCAGCATTAGACCTGGATTCCTGGGATATAACAATGTAAAAATGGAAATATATATATTTACATCTTGAAATGATGCAACTAATGCCAAATAATAAAGGCATCCACAGGGAAAAACATTGTATATAGACAATTTGTACACATTTTGGCCATGATTAAGATGTAATGCAAAACTGAGATTCCGGTATAAGTGTGTAAAATGGAGAACCCGTTATGGTCCAGAAGAACACCCAAAATCACCGTACAAAGACATGATATGTGTAAATTCCAAATTACCTATCAATGATGAAGAGAGTACCATTTTAAATTAAAATGTGAAAAATGTGAGAGAACACTGAGCAAAGGCTGTGTTTGGCAAGTGACCGTGGTATCAAAACACAATTATTCATTTTGGAGGTGTTAAGCGATGAGCCAGAATAAAGTAACTAATAAATAATCTGCATCACTCTCAAAAATTACAGTGACAGACTGACAGTGATGTGTCAGTTGTCAGGACTCCAGCACATCTTACATTCTAGAACAGAAAAAGGTGTTACAGCTGCTTTAATAAGCAAATATTAAACAGTAAAATAAATCATGTTTATTTCAGCTATTTCAAACCAACCTTGTACAAAAGAACTTCATGACAGTTAACAGAGACATTCGACATTTTCATCACCGTAAAGATGAACTGGATTACTGAGCACAGTCCAGAGTGGTGCTTTGCAACTCTGCAGGAACCCAATGGAAGCGCAAAGGAAGAGTTGTCTTGAGTGACCGACAGCCACCACTTCTCCAGGACTCACCTGTAAAATACTACATTATAGACTGGCAAAAAAACACCCATATTAAAAATAAACAGTACAGTAACGTACAGTAAAAGAAGATCTAGTGTTGGGCAGAAAAGGTAACTGAATTCTGTACAAAAAGTGATTTAAATACTGAGCAAAGTTTTCATATATTAACAGTAGATGCATAGCTGCATGTAATATAGCTGTCACCACTATACTGTAACCTTACAGATCAGCACCTGTCAAATTTACTCAGATTGTGGGGACGAGCTCTTCAGTCGTCTGGTCCAGCCTGAGGCTGATAAATTCAGATCGCCCCCTGATGGACAGATACAGTAATGGTTACTGTCAGTGCTGCAATTTTCTATATTTTTATTACAATGTTTCACAATATGGCAGTTTATGTATGTAGGGAGCATGCTTACCTTTGAGATTATCCACAAAGTACAGAAGAACAACCCCTATCAACGCAACTATGAACACAAACATAAACACAGAGGTCTGAATCATAAAATTTCACCATGTTCAATACTGAATCCTACAAAACCCAATCCACAATGAAGCTCCTGCCATCTTAGGGGCCAAACTAGGGGCCATAGCATCTGTCTGATATTTAGAGCAATGTAATACTGGACAGAATTGGCCCAGATATTGTTTACCAAAAGAATCCCAATGACTGACCCTAATTATCCCTTTAATTAGGTCCAATTCACCAGGGTGCAATAGTGTTATCACATCTGAAAATTGCACAGCCGATTACACAGCAAAGCAAACAAATGACAGGAACGCTCTCCTACAGGGGACACTTACTGC
The DNA here is from genome assembly GCF_900700375.1 of Denticeps clupeoides. Taxonomy (NCBI): domain Eukaryota; kingdom Metazoa; phylum Chordata; class Actinopteri; order Clupeiformes; family Denticipitidae; genus Denticeps; species Denticeps clupeoides. The sequence goes on along the minus strand of NC_041725.1, from coordinate 6,753,650 downwards.
ATATACAGGCACAGAAGAACACCTCCAGAAACAGGTAACCTCTGCTGTCCAAAATGGAGCCCGCTGCCATGGAGATCAGAGCCAAGCCCAGGTTCTGGATCGACTGCATGCTGTGAAGGAGTGAAAGAAGTAGAAAATTTAACAAGAATGCTCTCCCCTATTTGAAAAGGTTAAGGGTCGTGTTAACTTACAAGCCGTAGGCTGTTCCCAGCTGGTATTCTGGAACAACAAAGGCCACCATTGGCCAGAGAGCGCAGGCCAGCAGCGAATAGGAAACCCCCAAGACAGACTATGGATGAAAGCAGTACTAATTATGATTTGTTGCCCATGATATGAAGATGTCACAATAACGATGATTAACTGATTTATATAAAAAAACACAGGACAGATGTCAATTGTAAAATGAAAGTATCAGTGTGTCTGAAAAAGGAACAGCTCTTTGTTTTTCCTCACAAATAATTTTAAATGTTCAACTCAAGCCTCAATCATCCATAAAGCATAAGGTATCACTAGAGGAAGTGTCAGAATATATTGCAATTACAACATTTACTGTCCCCATCACTAACATTAAGCAACAAGCCTTCACACCACTAACCGGTTTATTAGCTGTCAGACACAAGCTATTAAATTCATGTTTGATTTTGCCTGTAATTGTTTTCAGAGGGTCACACAGCCAACAACGATACACATATAATTGGTACTGCTGGATTTGTGCTACTTGTGATGTATATCAATGTTTTTGTCAGGTTACTGGAACAAAAACAATGATTCTCAGATACTAATCTATAATAAACTTTAGTATCGATTTCGCTGCAACAATTTTCAACAGGCATTGCAGTGAGCAGCCACTCCCCCTGGCTACCTAATTTCACTCTGTGACATTATTTAACATTAATACGAGTTCCCCTGGGCCTGTCTATTTGTCCCTTTAAGTCGCCACAGGGGGAAAGGTTACCTCCCGATTCTCATTCCTTTTCCATTCAGATAATTTCCCCCCCACCCCCTAAAAAAGGAACCCCAATGAGCACAAACGCTGTGGGTTAATTCAGACATGACTTCCTGTTTGCACCAAACATTGTGAATGGTGCTGATGTACCCTCAACTTCTATAGGCTGCTCTTCTCCTCGGCCAACCTCTCTCCTCCTCATTAGCATTTAAAGCAAAACACACACAGAAATGGCGCATCCTGGTGAAATCTCATTGCGGGACTGCGTAAATGGGTCATTAATTCTGTAATTCGAAAAGAGACACTTACAGCATTTATCAGATGGCCTTATCCAGAGCGACTTACAATCAGTAGTAACAGGGACAGTCCCCCCCTGGTGCAACTTAGGGTTAAGTGTCTTGCTCAGGGACACAATGGTAGTAAGTGCGGTTTGATCCGGGGTCTTCTGGTTCATAGGCGAGTGTGTTACCCACTAGGCTACTGCCATCCTGTTATTTCACTTCAGGGGACCTTTAAACATAATTCTGCAGCACCAGGCTTGCTAGATGTAAAAAGCACGAGCACCGTCTGGAAGTATTTTGGATATCAACAAGATGGACGGGGAGTTTAGCAAAGCTTTCGAAATGACATTACTCCAAATTGAGAGGGGAGTAAAGTTGTTCAGACACAATATGAATATTTTAATTGCCTTTGTCAAGCAATACTGTTGAAATAAGTTATTAATGGTTGTGTCTTTTCTATTCTCCACATTTTACAATTATGTAATTGCACAACACGCATATATTTGTCACTTCTGCAGTTTGGCTCAAACACATTAAAAAAAAATTTATTTCAACCACTGGTGTAAAATAATGTGGTCTCTCTTTTTATCACATTTATGCAGATTATACCAATTCAGAAATGGGACACAAAGTCCTGACATTTTTAGACTAGAGCACTTGACTAATCGCACATTGACTTAATCAGGGCTGCGGCTGCCGGAGTCCATCCCAGGACATTGGGCATGAGATACCCACTCCACTGGGCATTTTAGAGTCAGCAATTCACCTAGAGTGTATGCCTGTGGTTGGCACTTAACATGATCATATGTGAAACTGAAGTTTGGTTCATAAAAAAGAATAAAACATTCAGATTACTGATATGCTACCATAGTGGAAGTAAACTGGACGGGAAATACTGTACCTTGTCTTCCTTCAAACGAATTGAGAAAAATATAAATTATTAATATATCTTATTTAGAAACATACTTAATGTCTCAACATCAACGGTTTTCAATAATGCTTGACTAAAACTTTAAACTAAAGTTTTTTTTAAAGTTTTGACTAAAACATGATTTGCTCAGTCTATTCAGTTAAACTGATGCATTAACAGTGCTGGATAACGATGGATGCTGAATGCTTATTAGAATGTTTCTATTTTACGGAAAGTTGGTGCCATGATGATCCACAATCATCCTTATTCTGAAATCATTCACTCCTGACCACCACAAAAACAATGCATGAAAACGCTGATGCGTTTACCTTCATCACCATCTACATCCTGGTAGAGGTTGCTCCACTGCTGAGGTTGCTTCAGTGATCACATGACAAATTCAACGTAACCAAAAGGCCTATATTTTACCACTAGCATACATTAGAATACAGTCACACAAAGTTCAGGAGAAATTACCATAGCGATCCAAGGGTTCCAGAAGGTGAAGGCAAGCATCATGTGTGCAGTAAGAGCCAATACCACAGCACGTGCTTCCCAGTCTTATAAACCAGAAAACCCTTTTTTTTTTCTTAACCGCTAGGCCACCACTGCCCACAATTGGTAGTAGCCTAGTGGATAAGACACTCGCCTATGAACCAGAAGGCCACAAAGTCACACTACCATTGTGTCCCTACACAAGACATTTAAGCCTGAGTGTCTCCAGGAGGACTGTATAAATACTGATTGTAAGTTGCTCTGGATAAAGCGTCTATCAAAAGCCATAAATGTAAAATTTAAATGTACACAGTTGAAGTGGTTTTTCTCTGCAGAGAGAAGAAAAGGGAAATGAGACTCACTGTCCAAGGCCAATGAAGGGGAAGATGGCCACGTAATAGCCCACGCAGATTAGGAAAATTAGCCATAACTGTAATGGAAAGTTCTTCACATTCTTCAGTTTAATCACTTCCCCTAAGACTGGCAGGTGGCCAAAAAACATAAAACCCACAAAAAATGAATTTAACATGCTTGTGCAATTGTGTACGTATCATGATCGTTTCACATTTTATTACTAATTGAATTAATATTATGCAATGCTCTGTAAACTTTAAACCTTTAAGTCCAAAAATAATGATCACATTACTAATTCTGTGCAAATGCAAGCAAACACATTACATCTGCACACAAGCTGGGATCAGAAAACTGTCTTATAGGCCCACCTTTGCCTTGTTCAATATCTTCTCTGCCCTCCTGTCTAGGCAGCCAAACACCAGCATACAGATTAAAGACAACAGAGACGTTGGAAGGGGGTGGAAGGTGGGGAGAAGACAAATAAATTTTTTCAACTGAAAAATTTGGGTACCTGGTCAAATGTTTTAGTGGACATAAACCTAAAAATTATCACCTCAAGGGTGATACAAGAATTTGATTCTTTGACTCCGGCCATTTAGAGAACTGAAAGGAGAAGCAAATCACTCTGTTTCTCTTGGTCCATGACTCACATCACAAACTGTATGGCTGGTTTCAGTGTCAGGTTTCAGATGGAATGGTGGAATTAAACAGAACCTTTATCATCTTTAAAAGTTAAGAACAATGTAATCTCCTGTTGGACAACCATCTCCTCAACCTAAATGCAAAACATGAGCACACTTGTACTGAAACGTCACTACGTCAGGATTCATTTTGCATGCTGGCACCCTCCAAAGCTGGTTCATTGCAGTTAACCCACCGATCGATCGCAAGGTGGTGTTCGGGATGTGGGTTGGTGGGTGGATTCAGAATTCCAGGTTGAGATATCAAATAATTTTCATTCTCAACCAATTTGTGAAATAGATAGATAGATAGATCTTGCAGCCTGGACGCGGAGGGGTGTGTCTCCTCTCTGCTCTGTCAAGCAAAGAAAGAAATCACCACATCATTTATCACATAAACCACATACATTTATTATATTTTGCAATTAATATAAACCTGTCACGACTACGGACTTACGGGGGAAGGAAGCGCAGAGGTCTGACATGCTGGGAAGGGGTTTTATTACACAAACAATAAACACAAATAAACAATGGCGCGGTGGCCAAAACGGGAAATAAAGAGGAATAAACTAAAACTAACCCGTAGGCGTGTGGTGATTGCCAGAACTGAAAATACACATTCACATACGATACGTGCACTAACGTCCACGAAAATGCCGGAGACCTGGAAGGGGCGGAAATATCCGGCATTTATGCGCCATCAGGATTGGCCACCGGTATTGAGCACAGCTGCCGTCAATCCTGACAAAACCACCAGTCAGAAGTTTGGATACCCCTTCTTGTTTATGGATCTTGCATTTTTACTTTATAGATTATGAAATAACACACACATATAATAAACAGGAAAAAGCAAACGAGGCAAAAATCAGGGAGCTTTGGCTGTGATGGCAGCATTTCACACTTTCTGCATCTCTCTACCAGCTTAAGTTAGATAACATGGATGGTTTCAGACAGTCCTGAAGGTTTATACTGAACACTTTGTTAATGTGTCATTTGTAATGTTAATTTGTTACTCATATTAATCAGCATCTCATGAAGCGGCTTTTGGTGAGTTGAGTTGAAGTCGAGCTTTATTGCCCTTTCTTGTACATACATGTTAGACCCCATGCAGTGGGTCCAGGGTGGAGGGCAGCAGGGTCTTCACATGTTTCATGACCAGAGGGTGGTCATGAAGCACTTCATCATGATGGGTGTAAATGCAAAGGGACTTAGTCATTTAGACACGACACTGAAGACTTTTTCAGCACGGGCACGATGGTGTTGGCCTTGGAACAATGGCGGTGCTCAGTGAGATGTTGAATATGTCTGTGAGAACATCTGACAGCTGATCTGCACATTCTCTGAGCATCTTCCAGGGATGTTGTCTGGTCCAGCAGCCTTTCGTGCGTCCCGAACCACCAAGATGCCACTGACTAAAGAACGTTTTTGTTGTTTCACAAAAATAGAGAACAAAGCAGCCGACTCTGAAAAAAACGATTCATCAAACATACTTCACTTTCTAACCCTAACAAATATTCAACATGTTTTATGCATTAATAATATGTTTATGCGCTAATATACTTAGTCTTTGTCTCCATAACCAACACCATACAGGTGTGTATATATATATATGTTTGTGTGTATATTTTTTATGTATATGTGTGTGTATGTATACATTTTGTTGCAATTGTAATGTATTCTGTTCTGTTCTGTTCAGAATGACCCATTCTAACCTGTATGAGTTGGGTCTGCAGGGCAGCAGGTTTGTCATAGCAGAACTAACTTCCTGTAGGAGGGAAGGTTGTATGAAAATAGGAGTGATGTGAATGACATATGCTGCTTTGACTCTGGCTGTGTGAAAAAGTGAAAAATTTTCAATAGTACCCCTAAATTAATAAACCAACTGTTATTTAAAGCATTGTTCTAGTTATGTAAAATTACATGTAAAGGAAAAAAACAGCTTAATATATACTGTATTTTCTGTTTTCTCATTTGGCGTACAAATGTATGTAAATTCACAACAATTGACACAACAATTATTCCTGTCATTGTAATAAATATGCAAATTATTATTGCTGATGTCCTTTTCCAATATGATATGCTGCTAAATGCACTTTTGAGTTTGAGGAGATGCAAGACTCATGCTGTGAACACAATGCAGAATATACTGGGACCCAGTATACATGACCCAGAATGACACAAGGGTTAGGCATGCAAGAGTAACTATGGCCAGCTACTTCAATAGCACTGCGGTATAAGATAAGCAGCTTTTATTGTCATTAGTACAGCAACCGGCTGCAAAATTACATGAGATAGTTCAAAGGTGCTGGATGACGTGTGGGAAGAAACTGGCCCTGAGTCTGTCCTGAGGACAGTAGGCAGTCATACTGGTGGTGGGCAGGGTGATTTGTCTCTGATGATGTTCTGTGCTCTTCGGAGGCTGCGAGATGTGAGATGCAGTGGGAAAACCACTGTAGGTCAGGATGATCTGATAGAAGGTAATCAGCAGGTTGTAGTAGATGTTATTCATCTTCAGCATGCTCAGGAAGTACAGGCACCGCTGTGCCTTCATGACTACTGCTCTGATGTTAGCAGACCAGGACAGGTCAGCAGAGTTAAATCTTTAAAATAATTTTACTAAATATGAAATGCTTTGGTTTTGTTAAAGATGTTTGTATAGATCCTGGCAATACATAAACAATTTCACTTAATTTGAATTGCAATATTTTATTTTTTTTTTCAGCTTTTTTTCTGCTGAATTGACAGTACTGCTCTTTTAATTACGGTTATTTGATCATAAAAAAATATGGGAAAAACTGTCAAATTAAAGTATTTTGTGTAAAAGTGTGAAGGACAGTTCTTGTGAATGTAATGTTTTACACAGAATTTAAAATAAAGTCTTTTACAGTAATTTTTCTAATTATCTCCAGCAGTCGTAGCTGCCAGTGATTTTTTTACAGTATAGATCATTTCTTGCCAGTAGGTGGCACCATTACCATATCAGAAGTAAGTGACAACCAGTGTGTAATGCTGAGCCATGGTAGCAGGTGTGCAAGTTCCAGGCAATAAAGCATTTTCCTTGAATTCCAAAACTGATTCTCCTTTATTGTGGGTTCCGTCCATATTTTTACACTTAATATCTGATGGAATGAGGCTGTGTTTCATACAAGCAATTTTCATTCCTTTGAACTATTATATATAAAGAAACAGAGATAAAAAAAATTCAAATAATTAAACACAAATGCAAGTGCCTCAAACATTTTATTCCAGTGTGACTAAAAAACGCTTCAAACAGTACATGTCATTCAGAAATGTCTTTGCTTTATAGGATCTGTTTTACATGGAAACTGGAAAGCAGTGCATAGTTGTGACGTGAAAAACAATGTCTCTACAGAAGTTCAGACAGGTACAATGATTTACTTTCAACATACAGTGGGTTGCAAAAGTATTCAGCCCCCTTGAACATTTCCACATTTAGTCACATTACAGTCGCAAAAATGAATCTATTTTATTGGAATTCCACGTGAAAGACCGATACAAAGTGGTGTACACTTGAGAAGTGGAACGAAAATTATCCATGATTCTAAACATTTTTTACAAATAAATAACTGAAAAGTGGGGTGTGCGTAATTATTCAGCCCCCTGAGTCAATACTTTGTAGAACCACCTTTTGCTGCAATTAAAGATGCCAGTCTTTTAGGGTATGTCTCTACCAGCTTTGCACATCTAGAGACTGAAATACTTGCCCATTCTTCTTTGCAAAACAGCTCCAGCTCAGTCAGATTAGATGGACAGCGTTTGTGAACAGCAGTTTTCAGTTTGTTTTCAGTTTGTTGCCCTGGCTTTATGTTTAGGGTCATTGTCCTGCTGTAAGGTGAACCTCCACCCCAGTCTCAAGTCTTTTGCAGACTCCAAGAGGTTTTCTTCCAATATTGCCCTGTAATTGGCTCCATCCATCTTCCCATCAACTCTGACCAGCTTCTCTGTCCCTGCTGAAGAGAAGCATCCCCAGAGCATGATGCTGCCACCACTATATTTGATAGTGTGGATGGTGTGTTCAGAGTGTTCAGAAAGTTCCATTTTGGTCTCATCTGACCAGAGTACCTTCTTCCACATGTTTGCTGTGTCCTGCCAATTGGACTTCTTATGGTTTTCTTTTAACAATGGCTTTCTTCTTGCCACTCTTCCATAAAGGCCAACTTTGTGCAGTTCACGACTAATAGTTGTCCTATGTACAGATTCCCCCACCTGAGCTGTAGATACTCATTCAATCTGCTTTAAATTTCCCAAAAACTTTATCCCTGACCTGTCTGGTATGTTCTTTGGACTTCATGGTGTTGTTGCTCCCAGTATTCTCTTAAACAACCTCTGAGGCCGTCACAGAGCAGATGTATTTGTACTGACATTAGATTCCACATAGGTGCACACACCCCACTTTTCAGTTATTTATTTGTGAAATATGTTTTAAAGCTTGTGTTTGTGAAGTGATTGTCACATGTGATACACAGCAGCACAGCACACAGTGAAATGTGTCATCTGCATTTAACCCATCACCCTGAGTGAGCAGTGGGCAGCCATGACAGGCGCCCGGGGAGCAGGGTGTGGGGACGGTGCTCTACTCAGTGGCACCTCAGTGGCACTTTGGCGGATCGGGATTCGAACCGGCAACCTTTTCGTTCCACTTCTCAAGTGTACACCACTTTGTATTGGTCTTTCATGTGGAATTCCAATAAAATAGATTCATGTTCGTGGCTGTAATGTGACAAAATGTGGAAAAGTTCAAGGGGGCCGAATACTTTTGCAACCCACTGTACATAGACTAACAAACACACACATCCAGTACACCATTTGCATTTTTCTTATGTGCAATATGTGTATATGTACCCACTCTGTACATATGTACAATTTCACAAATATATTTTTTATAAATATACTGACATATTTTTTTTTATTTTTACAACTCACATTCACTGCAATTATGATTCTGAATTATCCAGAGTGACAGTCCCTCTGGAGCAACTCAGGGTTAATGAGTTTAAAAAAAAATAAAAAATTCATTAGATTCAAAATTCAATACACTACTCACAATAAGTTGGGGATATTGTGAGAGACTTTGTGGATGTCATACATACAGTGTTTGTTCCACTTTAGACATATTTGGGATAAGGAAGTAATTGTATTGAGATGATAGATACACCTCATTTTGTGTTTTCCATGTAATGGTCTCATTGTGTACAGGTGTGCCTTATATTAGGGCCAACACCTATAGACAACCTTCATCATTATGACATCAATTTCAACATTCTGTGGGTATAAATTGCTCGTCTTGTCCGTAAGTCATTCAAAATTCAAACAGCCATGAACACACTAATGGACGAGCAGCTTCACCTGGACATGTCGCGCCTTCCGGTGGCAGGCAGTCAGATGTCGCTCGTGAACTTGTTGAGTCTCAAAGTGTCATCAGGAGATTTGCATCAAGACACAGAACTACGGGCAGAGTTCATGACAGACCCAGGAGTGGAGCCCCACGAGTGACAGACCGCAATGGTGACCAGAACCTAAAGACCTCAGACATCATTATGCAACTGCCACACAGCTGCCTGTTTACGAGATGCAAGGGTACTGGGGTTTCCAGCAAACCATTAGCAACCAATATGGCTTGACTGCCACACAACCATTGCAGGTGACTCCACTGACACCCTATGTATTACTTTTTCATAGGTTTTGGGCATTTAGCGATGAGGTGGCTGCTGTTTTCACAATAAAAACATGCACAACCATCACTAAATTAAACGGGCGAAGATATGTTTCGATCCCGTCGAAAACTCCCATCCCGATCTGGTTTTCTTGAGAATGGAGAAAACACTACCTTATGAGTAACCATGAATTCATCTGCTCAGACGGCTGCCTGCACCAGCGTTGACACTTTCTGGTTGTTCAGACGAGTGGCAACATCTTCCAGGATGCAGTTTTTTAATTCCTCTAGAAGGATTAATTCAAAAAAGTGACAGCTCAACAGCTCAACGCGTACATCCCCCGGATTTTCCCCAAAAAATAACAAGCTAAAACAATAAATGAACACAACAAACAGCATCTGTTGGAAGGACCCACTCAAGGCAAAAACCAGCTGGACAGCTCTACCTAGTTTGCAAGAAAACCCATGTAGACAGACAAAACTCCTACTTACTCCTACAACCGCCAAGGTCCACAACCTATAATACACAATAGGAAATCCCAGACGAGCCCCCAAAATTTGTTACATCCCTGGTCTATGGTCAGGGACATAGCAAATGGAAAAAAGGGAGCAGTAACTCTAAACAACACGATTGCACTTACATTTAACTGTTTATTATAAACAAATGTATATAAACAGACAAACACACAAAGCAGTTCTGGTCAGTTGGGTTGTGATTCAAGTCTCTGACCTTTTCTTGTCTTCTGGTCACATTCTGTTGCTTCACTTTGTTCTCTCTTTTTCCTTGCAATTTTAAGCCCTCTGCCCTTTTACAGACCACAAATCAAGAGAGGAAGGGCATCAGCAGGTATCAGCATGCACCGCTTCATGGGGTCTGCTATCCCGTCCAAAGCGTGCACTACCGGACCGAGAGATGTCCACTAAGCTGCACCCCACGCTCGTCATCCACACTAAAGGCTAAGTATGACACTTATTACATCAGGACGTAGATGCGTTTCTGTATGAGGTCGTCTGTCATCGCCTTGAAATAAAAGCAGATTAAGAAAAACACAAAAATAACAAATTCCAGTCATTGTCCCTGTTAAGAATGAAAATGAAAATAACAATTAAGCATAAAATAAAACTTTTAATTGAGCTTGAAAATGTTATTAAGCAAGTAAATAAATGAAGGGCTGGTACCTGCAGAAGTGTGCATTGATAATTCTGGTACATTACCAGCAAATAGAAGGACATTAATAACAGATATTAAACTATGTTTAATATCTGTTATTAATGTCCTTCTATTTGCTGGTAATGACAGATATTAAACATAGTTTAATATCTGTGCAATTTATAAAAAATTAAACTATACAGTATGACCACATGACATGAGCAAATTCTGATCAAATAAGGTTAGGTGAATAAGGGGTTTACAACCTCTTTTTTTTCAGATTGACACTATAATTAATGATCTTTAAAAAAAAAATAGACTTGGCAGAGGTCATGATTTTGTGAATGAATCAGCATTGGTCCTAGATTCTCAAGTACTCGATACCTTGAATATATCAATGTAAAAATGGAAATGATATATAGAAATGATGCAACCAATGCCGAATGATACTGCCATCTGCACTGAAAAAACATTTACAGACATAGGAGCATGGAACAGATGTATATAGACAATTTGACCATGATTAAGATGTTATGCAAAACTGAGATTCCAGTAAAAGTGTGTAAAATGAAGAACCCATTATTCCATGGTCCACAAGAACACCTAAATCACCGTATAAAAGACATGACATGTCTAAATTCCAAATTACCGATCATGGACAAAGAGAGTACCTGCGTTTCCGATCGTCTGCATTTTTTAAAAATTAAAATGTGAAAAATGTGAGCGAACACTGAGCAAAGGCTGTGTTTGGCAAGTGACCGTGGTATCAAAACACAATTATTCATTTTAGGTGTTAAGTGATGAGCCAGAATAAAGTAACTAATAACTAATGTGAATCACTCTCAAAAATTACAGTGACACAATGACAGTGATGTGTGAGTGGACAGGACTCCAGCACATCTTACATTTGAGAACAGAAAAAAAAAACTGTTACAGCTGCTTTAATAAGCGAACATTAAAAGAAATCATGTTTATTTCCGCTGGCTGACCTCAAACAAACCTTGTATAAAAGAACTTCATGACAGTTAACATTAATAACCCACGTCTTACAATAAAGAAAACAGTCCAGCACACCCAATTTGTTAAAATAGAAAAATAACCAAATAGAAAGAGACATTCAACATTTTCATCACCGTGAACATGAACTGGATTACGGAGCACAGTCCAGAGTGGTGCTCTGCAACTCTGCAGGAACCCAACTAAGTATCGTCTTCAAATCCCAAGTATGCTGCTAATACTCCAGTTCAGCCATACAAAGGTGGACGAGCTCATCCATAATATGTGGACTCAGTGAGGTGTTCAAGGGAGGAGTCAAAGCGCAATGGAAAAATCGTCTTGAGTGACTGACAGCCACCACTTCTCCAGGACTCACCTGTAAAATACAACATTACAGACTGGCAGACAAACACCCATAGTACATTAATGTACAGTAAAAGAGGATCTAGTTTTGGGCAAAATAAGTAACTGAATTGTGTACAAAACGTGATTTAAATGCTGCGCATTCAAGTGAAATGCTGCAAGTGTTCATATATTAACAGTAGACGCACTATATTGTAGCCTTACAGATCAGCACCTGTCAAACTTACTCAGATTGTGGGGACGAGCTCTTCAGTCGTCTGGTCCAGCCTGAGGCTGATAAATTCAGATCGCCCCCTGATGGACAGATACAGTAATGGTTACTGTCAGTGCTGCAATTTTCTATATTTTTATTACAATGTTTCACAATATGGCAGTTTATGTATGTAGGGAGCACGCTTACCTTTGAGATTATCCACAAAGTACAGAAGAACAACCCCTATCAACGCAACTATGAACACAAACATAAACACAGAGGTCTGAATCATAAAATTTCACCATGTTCAATACTGAATCCTACAAAACCCAATCCACAATGAAGCTCCTGCCATCTTAGGGGCCAAACTAGGGGCCATAGCATCTGTCTGATATTTAGAGCAATGTAATACTGGACAGAATTGGCCCAGATATTGTTTACCAAAAGAATCCCAATGACTGACCCTAATTATCCCTTTAATTAGGTCCAATTCACCAGGGTGCAATAGTGTTATCACATCTGAAAATTGCACAGCCGATTACACAGCAAAGCAAACAAATGACAGGAACGCTCTCCTACAGGGGACACTTACTGCATATACAGGCACAGAAGAACACCTCCAGAAACAGGTAACCTCTGCTGTCCAAAATGGAGCCCGCTGCCATGGAGATCAGAGCCAAGCCCAGGTTCTGGATCGACTGCATGCTGTGAAGGAGTGAAAGAAGTAGAAAATTTAACAAGAATGCTCTCCCCTATTTGAAAAGGTTAAGGGTCGTGTTAACTTACAAGCCGTAGGCTGTTCCCAGCTGGTATTCTGGAACAACAAAGGCCACCATTGGCCAGAGAGCGCAGGCCAGCAGCGAATAGGAAACCCCCAAGACAGACTATGGATGAAAGCAGTACAATTATGATTTGTTGCCCATGATATGAAGATTTCACAATAACGATGATTAACTGATTTATATAAAAACCACAGGACAGATGTCAATTGTAAAAGCTCTTTGAACAGCTCTTTGAACAACTCTTTGTTTTTCCTCACAAATAATTTTAAATGTTCAACTCAAGCCTCAATCCATCTATAAAGCATAAGGTATCACTAGAGGAAGTGTCAGGATATATTGCAATTACAACATTTACTGTCCCCATCACTAACATTAATTCACAAGCCTTAATCACACTAACCGGTTTATTAGCTGTCAGACACAAGCTATTAAATTCATGTTTGATTTTGCCTGTAATTGTTTTCAGAGGGTCACACAGCCAACAACGATACACATATAATTGGTACTGCTGGATTTGTGCTACTTGTGATGTATATCAATGTTTTTGTCAGGTTACTGGAACTGCTTGTGGCTGCAGCTAATGTTGTCAAAAAATGATTCTCAGATACAAATCTATACTAAAATTTAGTATCGATTTCGCTATCAATCTGAACTGGTATCAACACTTAAATTCCAGTTTTGCTTCTGCGGGTGCAAAATCATCAGCAGACTGCAACAATTTTCAACAGGCATTGCAGCGAGCAGCCACTCCCCCCGGCTACCTAATTTCACTCTGTGACATTATTTAACATTAAACGAGTTCCCCTGGGCCTGTCTATGGTCCTGCAGTGGCTGGACATACGATAGGTTTAAAGAGCGCTTTGGCCATTCTGCTTCGCTGTTCAGAGAATTTGTCCCTTTATGTCGCCACAATGGGAAAGGTTACTTCCAGCCAGAGAATTTCCCACCTATCCCCTAAAAAAGGAACTCCCCCGACAGTCATGGCTTAAAAAAAAGTGCTTGGATGTAAAAACACCACAAATGTTTAACGTTGTCATTTAAAAAAATAGAAATAAGTACAATTCAAGCCTTGACACAAGACAAGAAAGCAGTCAGGCCACGAAAAAGTACAGGGTAGACTACTGTAAACAGGGTATCGGTCTGGCGTATTTCCCCCCTTTTCCCCTTTCATCTCAGCAGACCCATGCCATCTTTCCTGATTTATTTCAAGGGATTAGACCAACACAGTCTAAAATTATTTTCTTAAAAGGTTCTGTTAAAACTGGTATGGGGTACAGTGGTGCAGGTGGTATTGTCTGGTCTGGCTTCCCAACCAACTGACAGACATGGCATGAACGACAGTCCTGCTTTTAAACCAGGCCAAAAGAAGTACCGCAGAATCCGATTATAGATTTAAGTTACTCCCAGGTGACCCGCAAAGACATTATTGCGCCCCAATGTTACCCTTCATTTAAGTGGAACCACTAAATGAATTCCAAATCAAATCATCAGCAACCAGAGGTGTCCACTTCCTCATCAAAACTCCATCACCCCAAAATTAAGCCTCCGACTTCCTTGTTAGATTCTCCTTATGAACAACAAAAGAACAACACTTAACCAGAGACAAATCTTTCTTTTGTGCCCAAGAAAGTTGTGCTTTACTGACTGACAGCAACAGCACACCTTCAGCACCACCTGCCGTGGAGAGCGACCCTGCTTTGATGCGGCCACGCTGCAGATGAAGACGCTAAACCCAGCACAGAAATAAAAGTGTCAGCCAAATCAATATCACTCCGCATACGTGACTGTTTTAGCTTGCAGAAGATTTCGAGCTCAGTCACAAATTCAGCGTCCACCTCAACCAGACTGGGTGACTCGGTGGAAATGTCTATCACTTCTGGAAAAGGAAGTACCTTCCCACCCGCTAAATCAGTGCCAAGGATAAAATCAACTCCATTAATAGGCAGCTCAAGACAAACAGCTACTTTACACAGACCGGAAAATAAGTCTCACAGCATTGATCAACAACAGTGATCCCGGATGAGCCCCCATTTATTATGTCCTGGTCTAGGTCAGGAGTGTAAACAATCAGAAAGAGGGAGGGAAACGCCACAAACGTTTTAACGGTGTCATTGAATAAATTGAAAGAAGTACAATTTAAGCCTTGACACATGACAACAAAGCTGTCAGGGAAGCACACCACTAAAAAAGCACAGGGTAGACTACTGTGAACAGGGCATCAGTCGGGTGTATTTCCCACCCCTCTCGTCTCAGCAGACCCATGCCATCTTTAACGGCCTCACTCCGATGAGAGCGCAAATCAGCTTCAGGTATGGGAGGAGTTCTGTAAATTACAGGCTCCTCCTACAAAAACAAAAACACAAGACAGAGAACACAAACAACATATCATATGACCACGGGATGTAACACCTAATCCAATCTGTTACGTCCCTGGACGTATGCTCCCATGTGTTCTGTGTGTCTGGCTGTGTTTTTGTGTCCTGTCTCTTTTAGGTTGACTTAGTGGGAGGAGTTGAGGCCTACCAGCTCCACCTGCCATCTGCCATTGGTCACCTCCACCTATATAAAGAGACTTCGGATGGTGTTTGGGAGGTCCCCAGGGTTTGTTAGGTACTTACACTTTCAGGAGATCCCCAGGGTCCACGGAGATCTGCAAGGAGCTCCGTTGGGGATCTCATTTGTGTTTCTTGATGCTTTGTGTGATAGACCCTTAGTTTTTTGCCTGTGTTAGCCTATTAGCTGATAGCCTGTTATGTGCCTTTTTTGTTAACTTGTGTGTGTTTGAGTTATCCCCGCTGGACCATCCCTTCCTTTAGGCTGTTTTAATGTTGGTTAGCTGTGTTGAGTCTGCTGTTTTTTTTGTAAATAAATCTGTGAATAAAAGCACTGTTTGTATGCTTGGTTTGTTTGTGGGTGTAACAGTGGACATCCTCCTCTCCACACCCTTGTTTCTGAGACCCCTAGAAATAGGAACGTGACAAATTGCTGAAACTAATTTACAAGCAATGAATCATATGGAAAGGATAGGTACTATAGACTGGAGGTTCGTGTTTGCTCACCAATCCGAGCAGACCTGACCCTGACTAAAATTATCAAAATTTAGGATTACACCAGCGCAGTTACATTTTTGAATTTTCACAATCATTCTGGCAAGCATGGGTCTCTCCTGACCACCTCAAAAACAATGCAAGAAAAATGCATGGTGATGAATTTACCTTCATCACCATCTATATTCTGATAGAGGTTTCTCCACTGCTGAGGTTGCTTCAGTGATCACATGACAAATTATAACCAAAAGGCCTATATTTTACTACAATCATGCATAAAAAAAAAAAAAGTCACACAAAGTTCAGGAGAAATTACCATAGCGATCCAAGGGTTCCAGAAGGTGAAGGCAAGCATTATGTGTGCAGTGAGAGTCAATACCACAGCACACATCACCCACAGCACGTGCTTCCCAGTCTTATCCACCAGAAAACCCAGCACTGGAGATGCAGGGGCTGAGATGATGTACACAATACTGGGAGAGAATTATTACATCATCAGTTTCAAAGTAGTGCACATGATAACATCTAAATGTCTTTCACATATTATGGTAATATTCTATTATGTTTTGAGTCACAGGTTTAATCAGGCTTTACACAAATATTTCATGACTGCTAAAAAATATTCACTTAACTATTCTATGGTATTCTAAAGTCTCGTTTGCCTGGGTAGTTCCTAGACAGGGTGATCTTCAGGGAGAAATTCTGTTTAGTATAACTTCTGAAAAATCTCCTCTTTATCACTAATCTTGATGTGAACATTATGACATTTACAGCTAATGACAGTTGTCATTTAACTGGGCAAGACTGTAAGGAGACGTTTATGTTACCTGTTTATTAATCTGGCTTCTGTTGGAGAAAAGTCAAACTTCTCAATGAAGAAAACTCTAAAACGAATAGCAATTATGAGAATAAAGACGAAGATAGACAGAATTATTTTGTAAATTCAAAATGTTCTGCAGCTGTTATGGAATTAACAATTTTAGAAACGTGTTATATGTGTAGGAAGGTTGCTTGAGTCATAAAAAAAAAGCAAATAAAAGATGTATAAGACATTATATCATGTCAAAGAGGTACATATTAGCCAAAGTAGCTAACAACATGAGTATATAAATAATCATTAGCATACACCCCAGAGTTCCCATTAACAAATTTTATGTATCTTCTTTTATTAAATATAATCTCATAAATATGAGTGCTTTAACTTTTCAAAGCCTCCATTTCTTGATACGGTGGACCACTCCTCTTAGATCAACATACTACTCAGCCCCCTTTGGCACATTCTGTTAAATTGTTAACTGTTTAAATTGTAAATTGTACATATATACAGATACATATTTATGTTATTTTTTGTGATGCTTTTACCTTCTGCTTCTGTCCACTTTCTGCCATGACAAGTGCAATTTCCCACTTGTGGGACTAATAAAGGTTTATCTTATCTTATCTTATCTTATCTTATCTTACTAGATAGCTACACTCCTGCACGCCCTCTCATATCTGCAAATGAAATGAGACTAAAAATTCCCTCTTCACGGGGTCTCTGATCCCAATCAACTCTATTTTCCTTTATTCTCCCTGGCTGGTGGAACAACTTGCCCTTCTCTATTTGACTAGCCGAAACTACCACCACCTTTAAGAAAAGTATTTCAAATGAGTTTAACACTAACACATGCACACTAACAAAATGTATTAATTAATTACTTAATTTCGTCTAGCACTCAACAATTCCCTAGAATGTTCTAATCTTGACAAGTTAGTTTTTGACTCAGAATCTATGGAAACTGAATGAGAATTGCTGGTGTCTTCTCCTTGTAAGTCCCTTTGAATAAAAGAGTCTGCCAAGTAAAGTAAAGTACCCTTATGTCCCTAAGCAAGTCACTTAACCCGAGGGTCTCTGGATAAAGCGTCTGATAAAAGCAATCAATTTAAATGTACACAGTTATAGCTGACTTACAGCTGCATCACATGATCACACTGCTGACTCTGTGGTAGTAGCCTAGTAGGTGACACTCGCCTGTGAGCCAGGTTCAAATCCCACTTACTACCATTGTGTCCCTGAGCAAGACACTTAACCCTAAGTTGCTCCAGGGGGAGACTGTCCCTGTAACTACTGATTGTAAGTTGCTCTGGATAAGGGTGTGTGATGAATTCTGTAAATGTAAATGCCTCACGACCAAGTGGTTTTTCTCTGCAGAGAGAGGAATAGAGAAATGAGACTCACTGTCCAAGGCCAATGAAGGGGAAGATGGCCACGTAATAGCCCACGCAGATTATGAAAATTAGCCATAACTCTAATGGAAAGTTCTTCACATCCTTCAGTTTGATCACTTCCCCTAAGGTGGCCAAAAAACATAAAACAAACAATGAATTTAAAACGCTTGTGCAATTGTGTACATATCATGAAATGAAACAACAGAATATGATCGTTTTAACAGAATCATATTCTGGAATATTAACGGAATTAATGTTATGCAATGCTCTGTAAACTTTAACCATTTTTGTTTCATGGAAGCAATAAAAGTCCAAAAAAATATTTGTATTACAAAATTATAATTTTTTAAAATAATGATCACATTACTAATTCTGTGCAAATGCAAGCAAATATATTAAATCTGCACACAAGCTGGGATCAGAAAACTGTCTTGTAGCCCCACCTGTCTTCCCCTCTGCCTTGTTCAGTATCTTCTCTGCCCTCCTGTCCAGGCAGCCCAACACCAGCGCACAGATTAAAGACAACAGACACGTTGTTGCCGCTAAAGCGGGGTGGGAGGTGGGGAGAAGACAAATTCATTTTTTCAATGGATATTGTGCAACACATACTGAAGCATTAAACATACATTGTTAATTACATAATGTATGCATATGATATTGCTGGATTTACTTGTATCTATGGACAATTAAAAGAAGAAATGCTTTTTAAACACTTTGGGTACCTGGTCAAATGTATTAGTGGATTTAAACCTACAAATTATTAACTCAAAACCACACTTTGAATCGTTCAACGGTAATAAGTCTGGACTTTTTTTTTTTTTCCCCAGTGTATGGTGATGTTAACAACCTGATACTACAACTTGATTCTTTGACTCCGGCCATTTAGAGAACTGAAAGAAGAAGCAATCACTCTGTTTTTCTTGGTCCGTGACTCACATCACAAACTGTATGGCTGTACACTCAGGGTCAGGTTTCAAATGGGATGGTGGAATTAAACCTTTGTTCTTAACTTTTAAAGATGATAATGTAATCTCCTGTTGGACAACCATCTCCTCAACCTAAATGCAAAATATGAACACACTTGTACTGAAACGTCACTACAAATCAGTATAAAGTGACAGTGAGTGATCACCTTACCCTACAGTGCAACATTTCTAGGATTCAGGATTCTAGGATATGAATTTCATTAATTGGTTGTGAATGAAAATGATTTGATATCTCTACCTAAAATTCTGAGTGATGTCTCCTGCACCAATACAATTAAAAGACCAAGTGGGGAATATGGTGTGCATCCCTCCAGCAGAAGGACTGGAGAATATCTACAAAATGCTGAATCTATTCTGGCCATTCCAACTTATTTTCTATTGCACTGACCAATCATGAGAACGATGCCCAGCGTGACTGGACCCGTGGAGTTCCGGGCGATCTCTATTTTATCATATATCGAGCCCATGATGTTCATGTTCGCTGTGCTGCCCTGTAATAAACAGGAGAAGTGCAGGTAATGATGAGAAGGTGGAAAATAAAAACAATGGCCATCTTGCACCATCAAGTTCAAGTGAGCGCCGGCTCTTGTGTGTCTTTACCAGTCGGGCCATGCTGAGCTGCAGACCAAACACCAGGTTCAGCTCCTTCCCTTTGAACCAGTTCACAGCGTACGTGTTCTGAGCAACGGCCAGGGACTCCCCACCAATCCTGTCCAGACACAGAGCAGCAAAGATGACACTGATGCACACGTCCTGGACACACTTGTGCCACTATTAGTTCTCTCTAATAACGCAAAAAAACAGCCTTTACCCAAAGACAAAGCGACCCACTGCCATCAGCCAGAAGTAATTGAATAGAGCTCCACAAGCGAAGATAATCTGTCAACACAGGGCAGCAGTTACTATAAAAACCCCACCACTGACGTCAGTGAATTTAATACACAGTACAAATAATACATAACAGGTTCTCACCTGTCCCAAAAGCACAAAAAGTGAAAAGATGACTGTCCCCCACCTGAAAGAAATATCACAAGACAAGAAATATTCAACCTGTAAGGAAGGCTCGTATAATGGGTAATTAAGTAGTTATACTACTAACATTCATCTTAAAGTAAAAGTGAAGTACACACGGTGCACACAGTGAAATTTGTCCTCTGCATTTAACCCATCACCCTGAGTGAGCAGTGGGCAGCCATGACAGGCACCCGGGGAGCAGTGTGTGGGGACGGTGCTTTGCTCAGTGGCACCTCAGTGGCACCTTAGCGGATCGGGATTCGAACCAGCAACCTCCTGATTACGGGGCCACTTCCTTAACCACTAGGCCACCACTGCCCCTGGAGTCTGCAGTAAACAGTGGTGGCCTAGCGAGTAAGGCCACCACTGCCATGGTCCTGTCTCCACACACTGCTCCTCAGGCGCCTTTCATGGCTGCCCACTGCTCATTTTGGGTGATGGTTAAATTTGTTGTGTGGACAGTGTGCTGCGCTGCAGTCTTTCACAATGACAATCACTTCACTTTAATAGGGTTTAAGCAGAGAAAGATAAAGGTGGAGTGGAATCACTGTTGGTGTTCTTGCTAGTGCTAGTGAATAAGGGACTGTGTAAAAAGCTGTGTGAAAGACGCTTAAAAAAGGTTTGGTATAATTTCTACAAATAATAATTTGCTATAATTGGTATATAATTTCTGTACTTTACTCAAACAAATCTGTAAATCTCATAAATAGATACAGCTATATTAATAGCTCTAAGAGAACACTAGGCCTGCTTTTTGAAATATTGTTTTTCTTTTTTTACAATCTAAGAAGTAAGATTAAAAAAAAAAAGCTAATAATTTATAAAAATCATCAAATAACATGACACCAGGGGTACCTGATTCCAAAAACTCGATCCAGAAGAAATCCCCCCACGAAACAGAGCACAACATTTGGCCAGGAGTACCATGCATACAACTCCATGAACCAGGCAGTAGACAACTTCATGTCCTGTCAAGCAAAGAAAGAAATGACATCACATCATTTATCACATAAACCACATACATTTATTATATTTTGCAATTATTAAACTATATAAACCACCAGTCAGACGTTTGGATACCCCTTCTTGTTTATGGATCTTGCATTTTTACTTTATAGATTAGGAAATAACACATGAGATTATATAATAAACAGGAAAAAGCAAAAATCAGGGAGCGTTTGCTGTGACAGCAGCATTTCACACTCTCTGCTTCTCTCCACCAGCTTAGTTAGGTTAAGACAACGTGGACGGTTTCCAACAGTCCGTAAGATTTATACTGAACACTTTGTTACTCATGTTAATCAGCATCTCGTGAAGCAGCTTTTGATGATGATAGTGAACAAAGCAGCCATGAAGGTAAAAAGAGGCGACATACAGATTCAAACATACTTTCTCCAAATACTAAATATGTTTTATACAATATGTTCGGATACTTCAAAATGACTCCATCTTAGTCTTCATAACCGCCACATAACAGCTTGACAGCGATGTCTTGTGCTCCTCACTAGGCCTCATGATGTTGTTCTGAGGCAATGCGTTCCACTCTTCCACAGGTCACATGGGGGTGGGGTACGATCATTCAGTCCCAGACGTGCTCTATGGGGTTCAGGTCAGGGGACATCGATGGCCAAACCATATGACGCACTCCAACTGAAGTCAAGCTGTGACAATTCTGCCACGATGTGGTGGAGCATAATTATCCATGAACAGAAAGTTGGGGGTGTGCTGGTGGAATTGGGGGATGATGATGG
Source organism: Denticeps clupeoides (assembly GCF_900700375.1). NCBI lineage: Eukaryota > Metazoa > Chordata > Actinopteri > Clupeiformes > Denticipitidae > Denticeps > Denticeps clupeoides. The sequence continues at coordinate 6,731,820 of NC_041725.1, read as the reverse complement.
GATCTGTGATGTCTCTGAGGTAGGAAGGTGCAGTTTTGCACTGACTGGTGATGCCCAGACTGTTGCACCTCCTCCACCAAAGCAAACCCTGGGAACCATGTTGACCTCAGTGTATCACGCACCTCGCCTTCTCCAGCAACGCTGACGTGACACTCATCAGTAAACAGGACGGTAGATCACTGCTGCATTGTCCAGGTCACACGGTCTTGTGCCCACTGCAAACGTTCACGGCGGTGTCAGTGGAGTCACCTGCAATGGTCGTCCTGTATTTGAGCCAAAGCGGTGGAGTCGTTCTCGAATGGTTTGTCTGGAAACCCCAGTAGCCTCGCATCTCGTAAACGGCTGTGTGGCAGTTGCGTAACAATATCTTGTCTTTAGGTTCTGGTCATCATTGCAGTCTGTCACTCGTGGGGCTCCACTCCTGGGTCGGTCATGAACTCTGCCAGTAGTTCTGTGTCTTGATGCAAATCTGCTGATGACACTTTGAGACTCAACAAGTTCACGAGCAACATCTGACTGCCTGCCACCACCCCGAATGCGTGACATGTCCAGGTGACGCTGCTCGTCCATTAAGTGTGTTCCTGGCTGTTTGAATTTTACTGACAAGACCAGCTTTTTATACCCACAGAATGTTGAAATTAATCCCACATTGAGAAAGGTTGTCTCTTGGTATAAGGCACACCTGTACACAATGACACCATTACATGGAAAACACAAAATGAGGTGTGTCTATCATCTCAATACAATTACTTCCCTCTCCCAACAATGTCTATGACATCCACCAAGTCTCTCACAATATCCCTAACTATACACAGACACACACACACACACACACACACACACATAATATAGGCCTATGCAATTTTTCTTAAAGTTGCATTTGTAATGTATTCTGTTCTGATAAACTGACCTGTATGACTTGGGTCTGCAGGGCAGCAGGATTGTCATAGCAGAAATAACTTCCTGTAGGAGGGAAAGTTATGAAAATATGAGTGATGTGAGTGACATATGCTGCCTTGACTCTGGCTTTGGTGGGATTTTCAGGACCCAACCAGCCAGCACGTCTGACAGATTAGTAAAAAGAAAACGTCCTTGAACCAAAACCATGGTCTTGTTCAAAACTTTGCCTGGAAATTTGTTTATTAACAAAGCAGACCCGGACCAGAAGAATCAAGATTCACAACCAAAAAGAACAGAAGTGAATCCACTCCTTCTGCGATCTGCAGTGAGGAGCAAGTACCAGTTCACTGGATCCCCACTGAACCTGCTGATTCAAGTCCAATCTGGGAAACCCCACCAGTTCCTCATTCTTACATTCTGACCAGGTTCCAATCAGTAATGTCGCCAATTCCCAGATCTTACCGCATAACTTAGGGGCTTTCAGGCTTGGGATCTACCTTGTTCCGAGATACAAGACCAGCAAGGAAACTGTAATTGGAAACCTGCTGCTCACCAAAACCAAGGAAGCACATAAAAAACAAGACGATGATCCGGTGGGGCAGGCGTGTGGGGTCGCAGATCGCCCACATCTTCCCGCCGCTGGCGCCCGTCGGGCTGGGGAAATGCGGGTCTTCATTCAGCAAGTTCTCTCCTTCTCCCCAGTCGGCCATCCTGCTCCGGGACCCGGCGCCACTGTCACTGGCGGAGCCGCGCGCGGTCATGTGACCACCGCGCCGTCACGTGACTGGAAGAGCGCGTCAGCGGCGGTGACGTAGGTGGCTCAGGCTCGGCCCGATTCAAATTAACATAGAGAAATGTAAAGTTTTTCATAGCTTTACATAACATGCATATGTAAAAGGAATGAAAATGAACAGGGGAAGTATCCTTTCACCGACCGCTGAACATAATATACCATGTTAAAGGAACACGATTCAGGGCTTCATAAAGTATCTCGCTCCTCGTGGTGCCTCATAAATATCACTGTAAAGCAGTACTGTAAAATGGTAATCATTTTCATGCCATTGGCTTCCTGTGTTGTTCTGAGCTGATCTATGCTGAGCTGTCATTATGAGGATACTGCAGATTTCTTTATGAACTGAAAATGTACTTATATTTCAGAATTATACATTCTACAAGGTACTTTAGAGCTGGAACACACTGTGCTATAAAAAACTAATATGTTGCAATAAAAATGACAAGAAAATGGAAGGCAGACAGAGCATCACAAAACTTAAAAGTGTAGATCTGGCAGAGCCCAAGTCACAACAGCATCAGAAGACAAGTTTCTGGGTGACATGGCTGATGGAAGTTCCATGTGAGAAACCATCAGAATTTGAACTGCTGTCTGAGATGGGATCATTATATTATTGAGTCACTCATATGAAAAAAATGTATATGAAAAAATACAACAACCCTTGAAATATGCTTGACATGCTTTATTTAATTTATTTAAATAGCATAAACTGTGTCTTGTTCTCTCCACTTCTGCTCGATGTGCCTGAGGTCATTACATTTAATTTAGGGTTAGATTGTGCCTGAATAAGTGAATGTGAAAGTGAAGTGATTGTCATTGTGAAACAGTGGTGGCCTAGTGGTTAAGGAAGCGGCCCCGTAATCAGAACTTTGCTGAATCCCGATCTGCCAAGGTGCTACTGAGGTGACACTGGGCAAAGCACACACTGCTCCCCGGGTGCCTGTCATGGCTGCCCACTGCTCACCAAGGGTGATGGTTAAAAGCAGAGGACACATTTCGTTGTGTCACCGTGTGCTGTGCTGCAGTGTTTCACAATGACAATCACTTCACTTTCAGTATGGAAACTAATCTTTGTAAAGCTTGAGATAGTGGCTTTTGAGGACGGTAGATGGCGCCATTGGGCAGAATTAAATTAGGTTTAATTAGGTAAAATACCTAATACTCATCAAATCATCACCAAATTTTACATTCGTCTATTTATTTTGTTTATTTTAATTGCTGGTACTGACAGTGGATAGGCCTCTATGTACAGAGCCCCAGGTCCATACTCTCTTTTTCTAGACGATCCGATCTGAATATGTTTGTAGTGTGTGACTTTAGGATCCCTTTATGATTCATTGGTGTGGTTGGCCCAACCTATAGCTGTGGACACACTATCATTCTGGTCTTTGGTGTCTTCTGGTCTTTTGGTCTTTGGTATATTCTCATTGGCATTGAAATTGAAGTTGAAGTTGAGCTTTATTGTTCCTTTCAGCTATATAAATGTTAGACAGTACATAGTGAAAAGAAATAACGTTGCTCCGGAACCTGGAGCTACATGTAACATATGAACGATTAGACAAAGTTACATACTGACATAAAGTGCACGTGTGCGACACAGACAAACTGGGCATAAAGTGCAAACGGGACAGAGGCTGTGCAAGAATAACATTTAACAAAAAAAACATGTAGGCCACAATGAGACAGAAATTAATAATAAACGTGTGAAGTAAAATAGTGCAAATACTGCTGTGCAAAATGGAACAGTGCATAAATATATAATATTACAGATAGATAATATTACAATATAACAGAGGCTGTGCGAGTGTGGGTGTTTGTGTGAGTGTGTCAGTCCAGAGTGGAAAGTCCCTGAGTGTTCAGGTATCTGATGGCTTGTGGGATGAAGCTGTTGCAGAGTCTGGCAGTGAGGGACCGAATGCTTCGGTACCTTTTTCCAGACAGTAGGAGGGTGAAGAGTGTATGTGAGGGGTGTGTAGCTGGTGGCTTTCCTGATGCAGCGTCGGTGGTAAATGTTCGTTAGGGAGGGAAGAGAGACTCCGATGATCTTCTCAGGTGTCCTCACTTTACGCTATAGGGTCTTGTGTTCCGACACGGTGCAGTTCCCAAACCAGACAGTGATGCAGCTGGTCAGAATGCTCTCAATGGTTCCTCTGTAGAAGGTGGTGAGGATGGGTGGTGGGAGATGGGCTTTCCTCAGTTTCAACAGGAAGTTCAGATGCTGCTGGGCTTTCTTGGCTGCTGAGCTGGTGTTAAGATCCCAGGAGAGGTTCTCCTCTAAATGAACACCAAGGAACTTTGTGTTCTTGACTATCATCCACACAAGAACCGTCAATGTTCAGTGGAGAGTGGTCCCTCCGTTGTCTTCTGAAGTCAATAATCATCTCCTTTGTTTTGTCCATGTTCAGAAATGGATTGTTGACCTTACACCAGTCCGTCAGTCATTGCACCTCCTCTCTGTACCCTGACTCATCGTTCTTGCTGATGAGACCCACCACGGTCAGACTTGATGATGTGGTTGGAGATGTGCATCGCTGGGACAGCAGGGTGAACAGTATTGGACTGAGCACACAACTCTGAGGAGTTCCAGTGCTCAGTGTGGTGGTGCTGGAGATGCTGATCCGGACAGACTGAGGTCTCTCAGACAGGAAGTCTAAGATCCAGTTGCAGAGGGAGGTGTTCGGGCCCAGATCTCTCATGTTCCAGATCTCTCAGTCCTCTTCTTGAGCACACTTAAATTGCACTTAGGATTTTGCATCTATAAAACTCCCAAGTTACTGTGAGCAACGCATGTTCTTGTCAAATATCCTCTGCTAGATCTGCATATCTGTCATCATTGAAAGAAGAAAACAACGAACTTTCACTAGAACTTTGGAGTCTAAAATGTGCCCCAATGAAATAATTTCAAGTTCAGGTAACTAGCAGAAGTCCATGCTTGGGTATGCGCAGAAGCCACCCAGAGTGTAGTTTGAACTTACATGACGTCAGCTGGAGCTGCTTTTCCCTGCAGCAATTTACATGTTAATGTGTTGAGTACTTCCTGAGTAAATCTGCACAGTTTTGTTCAGTGTAGTCTAACCATTGGTCGTGTTTATAGAACTCTCACTAAATTAGTGTGACCAGAATTAAGACTGTGAAAAAGTAGATACCGTAGCCCAAAGGGGTGTATGGGGATGTCCTTTAAAAAAGCCATTATAGAGAAGCCTATTCTTAATCCAGTGGTTTTGAATCACCGTTACCATAACCCAGACATTTGAAGTTCAGTTTATATATGTTATATTGAATAGTGAATCAGGCTTAATTAAATTATTCATACAATGCATCACAATTTATCACATGGTAACAGCACTCATGTAGCTTTAGACCAGTGATGTTGTCCCGTGCATCACACCATCTTGGTCATTTTAGTTGCGTATATTGGCTTTGCATTAACATAATTTTATTGAATTGTTCACTGATGACAACAAAGCGAATAGAGAAGTGGCCCAGAACATTGTGGACTGGTGCCAGCAGAACTAACTCCAGATAAACACTGGAAAATCACTGGGCAACCAGGGTCTGGACATTGAGGCTGTGGAGAGCCACAGTTACCTTGGTGTTCATCTGAACAATAAACTGGACTGGACTCATGTACTCTGCAAATAAGAGGTTTGTAAAGACACACATATATGATTTTTCTGCTCAAGAGACTGAGTGCCATGGCTTGTTTTTGGCTGGTTGATCATTTAAAAACAATGGGCAACTGGGCATGGCACTCGGTATCTGGTTAAAAGACAGATGAAACGTGAATAATAAAAATTCCCTGAAAACTTTTTCCTGAATCATCGTTCTTCTTTTTCAAACACAACTGCAAATGATTGGCAAGAATACACAAATCCATTAAAATATCTCAAAGTGATGGACATTTGTGAATGTCAAGGATCCACACAAGAGTGAACTTTAAGGATGTCAATTCATCAAGTCCTGATGGCATAGTGCTCCAATGTCAAAGATCCTATTACAACTCATCACAAATCTCCTTTCAAATGTCTGACCTGGTCATTCACCAGACAGTTCCATCGTGTGTTCTCCAAAAATGCCATCGGGTTGTATTGTGTTTCTTTATTTGTCTTCAGTAAAGCCTGTTTTTCGTCTGGAAAAACTGAACCCATAGACATTCATCAAACCATGACACAGATTAAGTTTTTTTTTTTTTTTTTTTTATAGAGTAACATAAGCAATAAATGCTGTACACAGTACATAAGCTGCATGACTGCAGTATCTCCCAGTCAACATCCTTTTAACAGCAGTGTCTGTTCCAAGACAGGTTCAGTTTGGTCTTCAAGTCCACACGCTGGAAAACTTATTACACCGTCCTTTGTGGGATCAAGTATGTTGCAATTTATGGATAGAATCCGTAAGAGTGGGTGTGTATCCATCCACTTCAGTTCTTCCATTTCCCCTTCTTGGCTGGCAGTTGTCCCGTAGACTCCAGGTATTTGTTGACAAGCTCTTCCTGCACAGCAGGTAGGCAGGGCTGGTATCTGCTGTAATCCATAGTGTACTCCCCCTTTCCCTAAAAACCGCAGAGTACACAGCAAAGAACAAAATGAATAATGGAAAAAAAAAAAAAAAATTGTATGCAGACCTTCTAAGAATTCGTGTGATTTTCGTGTGATTGATGTTCGAATCAGACATTCGTTCACCTCTGTACCAGACCGCAACTCTGTAGAGTATCCAAACATGTCATTCAGAGGAATCTGAAAATAAAAGCAGTCGTTTTCAACATCACAATCAACTTCAAGCTTAAAATGTAGGGCTCTTACACACTTTCACAAAAGAAATTTCATAACTTTTTTAATTTTCACTTTTTAAACTTTTTAAAAATGACACTTGTACACTATATTATATTATTCTATATTTATAATTTATTTTTGGGGCAGTGGTGGCCTAGAGGTTAAGGAAGTGGCTCCGTAATCAGGAGGTTGCCACCAAGGTGCTACTGAGCAAAGCACCGTCCCCACACACTGCTCCCCGGGTGCCTGTCATGGCTGCCCACTGCTCACTCAGGGTGATGGGATTAATGCAGAGAACACTGTGTGCACCGTGTGCTGTGCTGCTGTGTATCACATGTGACAATCACTTCACTTTAATAACATCCATGTGAAATTATCTGGAAAAAAAGGACTCACATCAGCATACAGAGTAAAGTAACCTTCGGCTCCATCCTGCCCGGTAATGACACCATGGCGGCGGTTGACCCCGGCAATGACAACTCCCTGGAATTCATTGGGGGCGACGATCTCCACTGACATAATCGGTTCCAGAATTACTACGTTGGCGTTCTCCATAGCTGAAAAGAACATTTTAGCAATTCAGAACTGAGAAGTTATGTAGCTAGGTTTGTCGATGTTGCACACATTGCGCACTTTATGTCAGTCTGTAACGTTGTTTAAATGTTACATGTAGCACCACTTGAGATTTGCAACAAAGCCTGATGTGAAGTCCCACAAGAAATTCAGGGAGGCGGCTAAAGGTTGAAGGATGGTCACCTTGCTTTAAAGCACCCTCTCCAGCACGGATGAAGGAGACTTCGTTGGAGTCCACCATGTGGTGCGCCCCATCATCCAGCACAAAGCGCACCCCAGATATCTTGTGACCTGTCAGAGGGCCCTTTTCACAGGCCTCCCGGAAACCCTGCAAGGGAGTAAGAGAGAAAGAGGAGTGTGGCACTCTGAGCACGAATGAGTATCAAAATCCTGAGTTCAAATCCTTGATGCTGCCTACAGGGCTGTAAATGGAACTGCGCCCTCCTACATCAACACACTACTACCTAGCTACACTCCTGCACGCTCTCTCAGATCGGCAAACGAAAGGAGACTAAAAATTCCTTCTTCACGGGGTCTCCGATTCCAATCATGTCTGTTCTCCGTTGTTGTTGTCCCTGGCTGGTGGAACAACCTGCCCTCCTCCACACGACTAGCCGAGACTATCACCACTTTTAAGAAGAAGGTGAAAACCCTCTTATTCCAAAAATATTACAGACAAATCTAACACTTACACACGCACATGCGTACACATTGCACAAACAAATACAAAATGTATAAATACATTATAATTTTTCTTAGTCTAGCACCCAACAATCTCCGAGCATGCTCTTCAATGACAAGTCTAAGCCTTATCAGGGCTCTTAGTTTGTAAACTCGATATTCTATAGAAATCGAACGAGAATTGCTGGTGTCTTCCTATTGTAAGTCGCTTTGGATAAAAGTGTCTGCTAAATAAAGTAAAGTAAAGTAAAGTATGGATCAGAACTGTAGATAAAGCGTTTACCTTCTCCACAGCAGGCACAAATGATTTGGGTATGTTGGTGCCAATGGTCTGGTCATCAAACTCCAGTTTGGTGTAGCTCTCAGGGTCCAGAGGCTCCAGAACGCCTATGACTTTGCCATACTGTCCAGAGCCTCCAGACTGTTTTTTGTGGGTGAAGTCAAATCTACAGCAAGCAATGACAAAAAAAATACATTAGACCAGAGTAAAATCCCCACCATATACATTATGACATTATGACATGGTATAACTGCACATGATTAGTCACAGGAGCTGTGAGTGTGTGTTTTAGTGTGTATACACAGTACACTTACGGCACAGCACTTGTAACAGTCTCTCTGAAAGCCACTTTAGGTTTGCCCATCACACAGGAGCAGTTGTATTCTCTCTCCATCCTCTGCACACACACAAACATTCCATTCCAATAACACGTTACTGCCCCATCGCACCATACAATTACACAATATTACGCCAGTTAACCATACCTGAGAGTAGATCTCCAGGTGCAGCTCTCCCATGCCGGAGATGATGGTCTCCCTGCTCTCGGGGTCATAGTGCACCCTGAAGGTGGGGTCCTCACGTGTGAAGCGGTTAATGCCTTTGGAGAATTTATCAGCATCGTTCTGAGCGTTTGGAGGAGAAGAAGACGTTCATTAGTGAACTACAAACACCGCACAGCCCATGTTCAAGTTCGGTACAGGTCAGTTATGAGTCTGGAACCCAGGCTACATTATTAATAATGTTCCTTCTGACCCTGCAGCATTTAAAAGTTCTTACCTTGTTTGAAGGTTTAATGGCCATTGAGATAACTGGCTCAGGAACGTGAATGGACTCCTATGAATCCAAATCAAATTTTAATTAAACTTTTTTTTTTTTTAAATCATAAAAAATTGGTTATTCTGAAATGTACATTTGGGTTGATGGCCCATAACTCACCATGGAGAGGTTGGCATTTGACTGGGCAGTGAAGGTGTCCCCACTGGCACAGTCAATCCCAAACAGGGCACAGATGTCCCCTGCATAAGCCTCCTCCACATCCTGACACATGAAATGTGATATTCAAGCAGGTTTCAATTTCAACATTTACAATATAATATCCAAATTATTTATTTTAAAGTCATAAACGGATTCTGGACGTGACATGCATTGGACACGGACATGTTTCTGGACAAAACCAAGTTGTGTGATAGATGCACGTGTTTTATCTCACATACCTCCATCTGGTCAGCATGAAGACGCACAAGACGCTGAACTCTGACCTTCTTCCCTGTGCGCGTGTTGTAGATGTAGTCGGATTTCCGGAGACAGCCCTGGTACACTCGCACGTAGGTCAGTTGACCAAACCGCCCCGCCTATAACCGCATTGGTGAGAGGTATTGGAAAATGTTCGTATGAGCTGCTCTAGGGCAGCGGGAGGCATCGGCTCACCTCAAGTTTGAAGGCCAGACCTACGAATGGGTGCGTAGCGTCTCTGGTGGGATCCATCAGGACCTTGGTGACATCATCTGAGTCCCTAATGTAGACATTTACATTTACGGTATTTAACAGACGCCCTTACCCAGAGCGTCTTACAGTCAGTAGTTACAGGGACGGTCCTCCCCTGGAGACACTCAGGGCTAAGTGTCCTGCTCAGGGACACAATAACACTAGGCCACTACCACCCTAGTCAAGCAGAACAGTAGTTTACAGGGACGTCATACACACTCTTTGTTGAGGATGGCGTAGTTGTTGACCTCGGTGGGGTTGGGTAAATACTGCAGCACAGCGTCCAGGAGGGGCTGCACCCCTTTGTTCTTCAGGGCACTGCCCACCAGGACGGGGGTGAAGCAGCGCTGGATCGTCGCCCGGCGAACTGCAGCCTAAACGAAGTTGGACACGGTTTCAGTTTTAAAGGGCAACAAACGTGCATCCAAATTTATTTTAAAAAAAAAGACCTTCAGATCTGCCACTGTGGGAATCTTCTCTTCCAGAAACATCTCTCCCAGGACCTCATCAGCATTGGCCACACACTCCACCATCTCCTGCCTGCGGTCGGCTGCCTCTGCTCGCATCCCAGCAGGGATCTCATCCACGCGGATGTTCTGCCTACGCGGTGAAGCAGCGGACCAAATCATCATCATCATCATCATCATTTCATCACGTTGCATCATTTCTCCTTACCCAAACGGACCATCGAAGTAGATGCTGCGCTCCTCGATGAGGTCCACGATGCCCTGCATGTTCCCCTCCAGGCCGATGGGGATGTTGATGAAAGCAGCATTGTGGTTCAGTTTAGTTCTAAACCCCAAAATAAAATCCACAGTGGGTCGGTAACGGGCTGAAAGTAAAGCTTCTCGCGTTCGCGGCGCAGCTCACCTCATCTGCTGCAGGGCCCTCGCCGGGTTCGCCCCCATGCGGTCCAGTTTGTTGATGAAGGTGAGGAAGGGCACGTTGTAGCGCTTCATCTGCCTGTTCACCGTCATGGTCTGGCACTGCACCCCGCCCACCGAGCACAGCACCAAGACGGCGCCGTCCAGCACCCGCAGGGAGCGCTCCACCTCGATGGTGAAGTCCACGTGACCTGGGGGGGGGGGGGGACCTCAGTGGTAAGGAAAGCTGGAAGACAGGGAGGTTTGGAGCAGACAGGTCGCACCTGGTGTATCGATGATGTTGATGTTGTGCTGTTTCCACATGGTGTAGGTGGCAGCTGATTGGATGGTGATGCCCCTCTGCCTCTCCAGCTCCATGGAATCCATGATGGCCCCAACCCCATCCTTGCCCTTCACCTTTCAACAACAACATCAGCAACATGTACTTCTTATATGGCCCATAATCACATATGGTGTGTCTCAATGGGCTTTAACAGACCCTACAGTTGACACCCCCCACACACAAGGAAAAACTCCACACAACAAAAAAACTGTGGGACGCCCTTATCCAGAGCAACTTACAATCAGTAGTAGTATTAGGGTGGTAGGTTCAAACCCCACTTACTACCATCGTGTCCCTGAGCAAGACACGTAACCCTGAGTGTCTCCAGGGGGGATTGTAAGTCGCTCTGGATAAGGGCGTCTGGTAAATGCTGTGAATGTAGTTACAGGGACACCGTGCTCAGGGACACGGTGGTAGTAAGCAGGGTTGGTGACGGTCTGTGGTGGTGACAGGTGGTCTGGAGACAGGTCGTCCCGCAGCATCTCACCTCGTGCATCTCCGCGATGCGGCCGGTGTAGTACAGGACGCGCTCCGTCAGCGTCGTCTTCCCCGAGTCGATGTGCGCCGAGATGCCGATGTTGCGGATCCTCTCGTTCGGGATGAAGCCGGAGGAGGAGCACGGACGGCGGCTGGCCAACACGACCTGGGGCGACAGAAGCGGCACGTTTCAACTCGGACACGGACAGCAGCGCGCAAACGACGCGGCGACTCCGCCACCGACCTGCTTTACTGTCAAACCTCCGCTTTTCCTCAGGTGACGGCGACCGAGGGTCAAGCCCGCTTTCAGGACTCGCATGGTGGCTCGGTGGCCGGGGCGCCAGGTGTCAAATTCTGAATGTCACGCCGCTGCCGGCCGCCTGCGAATCTGTCGTTGTTGGATACGGCGCGCCAGAGGGGACACGTCTCGAAACGCGCGTTTTCACTATAGCGCCCCCTCCTGCTGGGGAGGGAATGTTCAGCGTGGGGTCTTTCTTTAATTCGCGATACGTGGCTTATAAAACGACACTGTTCTGTTATGACCAAAGGTTGGGAATCGTTGTTTTAGTGAAGTTCCTTGTAATTTATTTCTTGTGTGTGTGTGTGTGTGTGTGTGTGTGTGTGTGTGTGTGTGTGTGTGTTTTTAGTGTCATCTAGTGTTCGAAGTGGGTATTGCAACGTCAAGAAGTTCTTATTTATAAAACTTGATTGAACGGAGGTTGACCTTTCTAGAAGAAATACTGCATGCATCTTGTGTTTCAGGTTGCATCGCCGGTACGTACTAAAAGTATGATTATTGTAACCTCGTGTATGTGTAAGACGTAGTTTGCCAATGCATTGTTTTTGCGTTCTTAGTACAAATTATATAAGAAGACGTGTTTTAAGTGCTCTACAGTAACGGTACAGTTTTTAAGCGTGTTTTATTTGTTCAAATTTTTCAGTTTTACCCTTTTTAATGTCAGTAAACCTGTTGAGAACGTTCATCGGAGAAAGGAGTTAAATAGCCCTCGCTTTGGACATGCATTGGACTGAATTCCATGCAGTCTCAGTTTCTTCTCCTGTGAACATCATTCTCATTGTCTTATATCGCCCTCCAGGGCCACTTGGGACCTTTATAGATGAATTGGACACTCTCCTCAGCACTTTCTCTTTAGAAACCCCCCTAACTCTCCTTGGTGACTTCAACCTTCCATCAGCCCAGCTCCAATCATCCTGCCTTCTTCCCCTTCTCCACTCTTTCTCCTTGACCAACAGCAACATCTCTCCCACACACAAAGGAGGGAATGTCTTGGACCTGGTCTTCAGTCGTCCTTCTCCAACTTCTGACCTTTCTTCCACTCCCCTTCACATCTCTGACCACCACTTCCTGACCTTTACACTCACTGTACCTACAGGATCCACAACTGTCCCCCGTCCATCCTTCATTAGACAAAACCTTCACACTGTCTCACCTCCATCTGTATCTTCCTGCATTCTTTCACATCTCCCAACCTCTGACTCATTCCTCTCCTTACCACTAGAGACCGCTACTAACTCTCTCCTCACCTCACTTTCCCTTTCCATTGATCAACTCTGTCCTCTATCAACTAAACCCAAAAGGACTTCTCCGATCTCCTCGACCTATCTGCTGCATTTGACACCGTTAACCACAAGACTCTCTTGTCAATCCTGAAGAGGCTTGGAATTCGGGGCTCAGCATGGCAGTGGTTTGCTTCCTACCTTGATGAGCGATCTTACCAAGTGACTTGGAAAGGATCCACCTCTACCTCACGTAGACGCTCCACTGGTGTCCCTCAAGGCTCGGTGCTAGGTCCTCTCCTTTTCTCCCTCTACACGAGATCACTTGGTGAGGTCATTTCCTCACATGGTTTATCCTACCACTGCTATGCTGACGACACACAACTCCTCTTCTCCTTTCCTCCCTCTGATCTTCATGCTGCTACCAAAATCTCTGCATGTCTAACAGACATCTCGTCTTGGATGGCAGCCCATCACCTCCAACTCAATCCCACCAAAACTGAACTAATATTCATTCCAGCAGATTCTTCACCACATCAGGATCTTGCTATTTACCTGGACAACTCGCAGCTCTCTCCTTCTGCAACAGCCCGCAACCTTGGCGTAACAATAGACAACCAACTCTCCTTCTCAACTCACATCAGCAATCTTTCCCGCTCATGTAGATTCCTTCTCTACAATATCAGACGAATCCGCCCTTACCTGTCAACCCAGGCCACCCAACTACTGGTTCAGTCCTTAGTAATCTCACGACTGGACTACTGCAACTCCCTTCTAGCTGGTCTACCACTATGTACCATCCGACCTCTTCAACTCATACAAAATGCAGCAGCACGACTGATCTTCAACCTTCCAAAATTCTCCCACACCACCCCTCTGCTACGCTCCCTCCACTGGCTCCCAGTAGCTGCACGCATCAGGTTCAAAATACTGATGCTGGCCTACAAAGCCAAACATGGAGTTGAACCATCCTACCTCACACCCCTTATTACACCTCGCACTGCACCTCGTATACTCCGAGCCTCCAGTACAGCTCGCCTGGTCCCTCCATCTCTGAAGACATTAATCTAGACTCTTCTCCATCTTGGCCCCTCGGTGGTGGAATGAACTTCCCCTCGAGGTCAGAACAGCTCAGTCACTGAGCACCTTCAAACGACAGCTCAAGACCTTCCTCTTTAAAGAATATTTAGATTAAATTGTAATTTTCTTGTTGTCGAACTTTGTGTACAGAATCTACAACAGAGTGAATTAAATAGATGTATTCATAGTTGGGGTCCTAGTGAACCGGAATTGATCTCTTCATCGATGGTAACTTGAAAGCACGTTGTAAGTCGCTCTGGATAAGGGCGTCTGCCAAATGCCGTAAATGTAAATGTAAATGTAAATGTAAATGTGCTGCTGCACAGATTCTTTCCCTGAACATCCCTGAATGATTGAATTCGGGGATGCCAATTATTCTGGGACGTGCCTGTGTATCACAGCAAACCTGCGCAAAACGGACCATTATGGATGCATAAACTACCGAAATGTGCCATGCATACCAAATATGTACTGTAGACACGTAGACAAATGCAGACACTCCCAGCCAACAGTATTTCAGGGTGAAATTCACTAATTCTAACGTTATTTCTATTAGAACATAAACAGTGTGTTTCCCACAATGCTCACAACCCACCACCTTCACTGTGACAACAAAAGACGCAAAAATCTGCAAACAGCACATTTTCATCTCTCCTTTTGTAATATGTCTAAATGTCACTTTGGAATAAAACATTTGGAGCGCTTGTGTTTAAAAATTAAATATCACAATTTCCGCTGCAAATAAACAAAGGTACAGTCAAATAAACTATAAGCCAGAGACAATTAAGCATGTAAATAAAAGACTTTTATTATAATGCCAGTGTAATTCATTCCATTGTTCAATAGCTAATCCTTCTGGAACAGCAGAAATATGTCCAGTCTATGCATTCCAAACCTTGCTTTAAAAAAAAAAAAAGTTTTTTTCCATATTCACAGAACAAAAACAGACACATCACATTTCAAACAGTACGGAAAGCGAACAATGACAAGTAAAAGTTGTATATAAAAACAGATTTTGCACCTTCTGCATTTTTACAGACACAAATTACAGCAGGAAACGGCTGTTGGCTTTTAAATACTTACATTCATGTTCTTTACGTCTAAGTGCATTTCAGAACACTAAGATCATTTTTTTCCTTTTGTGTAACTAACTGCACGTATTAATATATATGGGTCTGCCATATTGGTTTGTTTTGGTCTGAAAAACTGGCATATCGCATTAAAACCCCTTCTCATAATATCCCCAGTCACTAGCAGCTCTACTTTATACAAAAATACGGCGACAGAAAAGCGCAGACACCCGCTGCCTCTGCTCTGAGCTCATTTCTCTTTCATGCTGGTGCCCTGGACTTGGAGCTCAGTGTAGTGGGACTTCTCTCCTCCGGACTTTTTAACCCTCCTGCAAATGGACACACATAGGACAACTCATTTAGTCAAGAGCCTCTGTGGAAACATGACAGTGTTTAACATTGTCTCTGTAGTTTAGAGATGTGGCTGGGATGTGAAGTTTTTCCCAGCCACATGTGCAAGTGAGCATGAGGTCATGTGACAAGGGTCACCTGCTGTTCTCAGGCCCAGCAATAGCGGCTCTGTGCACTGCTCTGGGTTTAGGGGCTTCCAGGTGAGACATGGGGGCCGAGGGATGAAATTTTGACACCTCCTGTCGCCACTCGTCATCAAAGGCCTGCGCCTCAGCTACAAAATTAGAAAAACAGAGAGAGTAAAACAGAATGCAGTAGGCGTGCTTCTGGAACACTTACCAAGTACACCGCAGAGACCAAATTAAGACTGGAGGCATTTAAAAGTTTTAGCAGAAGAGTTTTTTTTTGTGCTACGTTTTGGAATGGGAAATGGGAACAGGACACCAGCCTCTCACTCACACTCATCCATGTTTTGGAAGTCCTGGTTCAGTTCTTGCTCCCCAGTTCTGTGGTTGCGTTTCCTTTCAACCACATGAGCTCTGTCGTTAATGTGGTGCCCGATGGACATCTTCTCCAAGCCGCTCTCCGAATCTTTCACAGACCTGCGAATCTCCCTAATCTGGAAATAGATCCAGTATTAAATGCCTATATTTCTGCATGCTTGGCAACAATTGTATTTCTATCTGATGTGTATTAAACTTCGAATAATGTTCTCCTACCCCGCCCGGAGCCTGTCGCGTCTGGGAAGAAGCCTGGAACACTTTGGGGGGATCGTTCCCAACTTTGGAGTATGTCATGACTGATGACGAGCTGAAAGAATGCGTACTGGGATCTGTGGATACGTTGTCCTGAAGAAACACACACACATTACACACATCCTTATTTGTCTACAATTCAAGATAGAAAGACACGACTTTAGCAGATGAATGTTCATGCAGATAATCTATGGCAACAGCGGCTATGTTGGGGACATCTCAGCATGCTGGACATGTTTCGAGGAAAAAATAAGAAAAAAATCTAATTAATTGTGTAGCACTGGGCATATTAATGCTGCTTGTTCAGAAATTCATGTAGTTGTGTTTTATGTTCTAAATTTCTCTTAATGCATAATTTTTTTCATGATTGAAGTTTTATTGTATTGTTTAATGTGAGTTTAGTTAATGTGAGTTTGTAGTCACTGGGACTGCGCCCGGGAAAAAGGGGACAAAAAGGATTTTGGGAAAAAGAAAGTAAGAATAAGAAAAAATAAGTAGAGGAGAGAGCCATAGATAGTTTGCTCCGTAGACGGGCGATTAGTTAGTAGACTGTGCACACGGCCGCCATTTCGTGCGGAGAGCCGCGAGAGTTCAAGTTCGCCTGGATAAGACGACACCGGAGCTGCTCACCGGGAGGTCAGGGGGTGACGAGACATCCTATTTTTATTTTGCTCACTGGAGTAAATGGGCCGTCCGGTTCATGATATCACCGCACACAAGCTACTCAGGTCTGCAACTTTAATTCATGTGCGCACTCTGCGCTTTACAGTGACTGAAGGGTTACTGAGACTGAAGCTTGGAATTTGGGGAAATTGAAAAGTGCTATCAGACTGTCACGTCTTTTTTCTGTGTGTATTTGGTCCAGTATTATACTGTGTGTGCTAGGAAGGAGGGGGTTGGTTTGTTTATGGTGCAGTAAAGGGGTTTGAATGGCCTTTGATTAAATTTTCCCATGACTGTACCTGGCTGTACTATTAGCTGCGCACATAGAAGCACAAGAGAAATCTATTTAAAGGCTTATTTTGTGCAGGTATATTGTGCGCACACTTGAACCCTAACTAGAGTAATTTGAAAAGACTTGCCCACCATTGAGGCCAAGGGGCCTTACAATTGTAATATCTTTAAAGGCCCCCTATCATGAAACATTCTCACAAAGTGAAATTTTCCATTAATAAGAGTTCTCCTAGCCTGTCCATGGTCCTGCAGTGGCAAGAAATGGCGGTATGTATAAAGAGTGTTTTGGTCATTCTGCTTTGCCCGTTTAGAGAGCAGCAGCTCAGACGATCGGATCTGGAATTTGTCCCCTTTATGTAGTCATAAGAGGAAAAGTTACCTGCAGTTTCTCATGCTTTTTTCTGGCCAGAGAATTTCCGTCAATCAAGACTCTGAAGACTCTGGGTTAATTAAAAAAAAAAATCCAGAAAAAAAAGAGACAACTTCCTGTCTGCACTAAACATTGTGGTTAGTGAATGGTGATTATATTATTCTGCAAAATGCCCGCTTAACTTCTCCTCGTCCTGCCTCCCTCCTCCTCATTAACATTTAAAGCTACAGACACCGAAATGGCGCATCCTGGGGAGATCTGGTTGTGGGACTGCATCAAAGTGGCTGTAATTTTCAAAAATACTTTCATAATAGGGGACCTTTAATATTTAAAACAATTGACTACTGTTTCTTTCCGCACAGCTTGTCTTTTACAGTTCACTACAGTAACAGAAGAGGTCACCATACACCCTACAAAGATCTGTAGTCTGAACGTGCTTTGTTGGATAATTAAACAAAATGCTGTGCTGCGTGATCATGCAAACCAAGCAGGTTCAACTCACAATATTCCTGTGCACATCCTCCATTCTGTTCCTCATCCCCATCATCATGTTGTCCATCATGGCGAAGGGGTTCCTGAAGAAATCGTTGTCCTGCAAAAACACATGGCACTGTCACTCCATACACATAAACAAACCTAAGGATGCGACCGAATACATACACACAGACATCTGCAGCTCCTGTAACTCTCTTTAAAAGAGTGAAATTTCATATTCATACATCGCTCATCACACCTATTTCAAACTGCTCTGAAGCCCAACTGCTCTTCAAAGCATTCTCTCCACGGGCCCGTCTGACAGTTCAAAGAGCAAACGGCTTACGGTCGGTGATCATTTACAACGTTGCCACTTGTGGTGAAGAATGCATTAGACCCACACATGTCACCGCGCAGACTGTCCAAGCCAAGCGGGTCTGCTGCAGTGGTCTATTGCCCGCACTTGGTGAAGGACCATTCAGCCAACCAACAGGAGCTCTCCACAAACAAGCGGCAGATGGGCCGAGAGTGTTGTTCTACATTTGTCACATGAAGTTGGGCCCGCCGTGGAATTCAGCAAACGTGCCAGGCCAGCTCTTGGCCAGCCCGGTGTTGAGGACCCTCTGGGCCTCGGTGCCAGATGAGCCACTTTGCAGGCATTCACTCCCAGGAGGCTGGTATTATGGACTTTGCCAGATCGGACGTATGTGTGTGGCATTGCCTCTGATAGACCGTGCAGTATGTGCAGAATATCCCACGCAAGTCTTCTCAGAAAACAGCAAGAAGGCCACAATAAGGCAATATTGCCCTTTGGCCGAACGCCACAATAATACTATGGTACCACACTATGGTCTGAATACTGGTATTTAATGGCTGAATTAATGCACTAACCAAAGGTAACAATGTATTCACAGCAAAATAAGAAGTGTGGATCAAGAATGTGACTTATATCTAAAGGAGTGTTAAAACCAATAAAAACAAAACCAATAAGTGACCATGGTATATAAGGGCTAATCACATTAACTGTGTTAAATGATTTAAAGCTTGGTAATCCCTTACAAATCCAGGAAGCCGTAGAACTTGCTTGTAAACTCTCTCCTCTTGGACCAGTGTGCACAGGCGCACTAAGATGCCTAATAGCGCAGCTAAAGTTGAGTGCTGAGCCAAGATCAGCACAGCATAGCCTCCACCCAGGCCTGCAAGGGTCTGTAAGGGAACCCTCAGAAATGTACGGACCGTGGTTTCCATACTGCGGAATGGCGTGAGAGACTGGCTCATTTCCTGTGGCATGTCACAAAACAGACTCTACCAAAAAACAATAAAAAAAATCTCTAGCCACTCCTCTTAAAGCAATCCTTCAATCAGCCCTACGCACCTTACACATGCAACATGAGATCTGCAGAATGTGCCACTATACTGAACTGCAGAAGGCTTCTTACTCAAGAGGCTCATAGAGTTCTACAGATTTGTTTTGGCACCACTAATAACTTAAATCTTAATCTGATCATTTTAAATGGTTATATGCACTACTAAAAAAAAAATTAACTTTGTTTAATGTCCTTAAAACAAGTCATATTGAGGCTCAGTATTGTGTGTGGCCTCCATGTGCCTGTATGACCTCCCTACAACACCTGGGCCTGCTCCTGATGAGGTGGCGGATGGCCTCCTGAGGGATCTCCTCCCAGACCTGGACCATCCACCAATTCCTGAACATGGAGGGCTGTGCAGCCCCCCAAAGAAATGCCACCCCACATCATTACTGACCCACTGCCAAACTGGTCATGCTGGAGGATGTTGCAGGCATTTTCATGTCTGTCACATGTGCTCAGTATGAACCTGCTTTCATCTGTGAAGAGCACAGGGTGCCAGAGGTGAATTTGCCAATCTTGATGTTCTCTGGCAAATGCCAAACCTGCTGCATGGTGTTGGGCTGGAAGAGCAGCTCCCACCTGTGGACATTGGGCCCTCATACCACCATCATGGAGTCTGTTTCTGACACTTTGAGCAGACAAATGCACATTTATGGCCTGCTGGAGGTCATTTTCAGGGCTCTGGTAGAGCTCCTCCTGTTCCTCCTTGCACATAGGTGGAGGTAGGGGTCCTGCTGCTGGGGTGTTGCCTCCTATGTCCTCCTCCACATCTCCTGATGTACTGGCCTGTCTCCTGGTAGCACCTCCGTGCTCTGGACACTACGCTGACAGACACAGCAAACTTTCTTGCCACAGCTCGCATTGATGTTCCATCCTGGATGAGCTGCACTACCTGAGCCACTTGTGTGGGTTGTAGACTCCGTCTCATGCTACAGCAAGAAAGCATAGGACCTGAGAAGTGGTGTGTGGTCACCACCTGCAGGACCACGCCTTTATTGGGGATGTACAATAAATGTACATTTGCTAATGTACAATAATTTCCAGCTGCTGTATATTCCATTCCATACGTGCACAACAGCATGTAACTTGGAGTTACAGTGGGTTGTCTGAGGGTCCCCTTTATTTTTTTGAGCGATGTATTATTTAGTGATTTACTAAACATGGGTTCATCTCAGTTGTTATCATGCTATTACAAACATTGGCTGCTATGACTGCACCTGGGACGTTTGTGAATTTGAGACCAGATAATGCCTATTATTACAGAAATAATAAAAGCAAAATTACTACAACGTTATTAATGGACTTTAATAGAACATGTCATTACAAAATGTTAATAACTTGACATTGTTGTTTTTTTTGGGTAAACAACAGTATGACCCAAGTAATCTTTATGACAATTATCCAAATGTTATAATACACTTCTACACTAAAAAGTTTTAAAATGAACAGAATTGACATTATAATGGTGCAATAACACTAAACATTTAATATGCTTAAACACTCAGTAAGCCCATTATATGGTGTTATTATACTGGTATTACTGAAGTATCTATGAATGTTATGTAGCTATAAGGGGGCGTGCCATAATTCTGCACCCTTTATAAAGTGTTGTACGAGCAGCCATTCTCGGAATAACACTTGCTGTTTGTGCATGTCTGTCTATAAGTGTGTACATCTGTCTTTCTGTGTGTGCATAGCTGTGCATATGGTCAAGCCAAATGTGTTGATACGGGTGTGGTGATGGTCAAATTGGGAGCAGTCAGTGCGGATTATTGTGGCATTTAACAGCGTAGTGGTGGCTCGCTCTGGGAATTACACAATGATCCATAAGGAAGGCTGGTCCCTGGCCTGCGAAGTCAGCGTTCCTAAAAGGTCACAGTGATGTGGAGCTATCAACACTCCTTCTGACATGGGGCGGACGACGAATGCCTCACCTATAAGGACAACGCGTATTTCTCCGCATGAACAGTTTCATATTCAGCACATAATTTTTAAGTGACCACACATTCATACGCAGTTTATGTGCCATCCTGTCATGGCACGAGGGTCCCGCAGACTGATTCAGACCAGTCCAAGCAGGAAGATGACTCACTCTCCCCAGAGAGAAAAGCTGATGAGGGCGATGAGGGCAAAAGGGGGTTGTTGTGGTTCTAGGAACTGTCAGAACATTGGCAAGGCAGCAAATGCCATATGTAACGATTCAAAATGACATGCTGGTCACTAGGGGTGTGACTATTCTCCTAATAAACAGAGCGTGAGGGACCGCATTTGGGACTTTTTAAAGCTACGTTTCACCGAAGGGCGGAGCAGCCTCTTCACTCAGGGTAAGAAGAGGGCCGCTGATCACGTACACTTCCATGGCGAATCATACACAACTTTCTGGCCTGTACTAACCACAAAGCACATGACCTTTAAACATTTCATGAAAGGGACTATTAAGTAAGCAAGAGTCTGGGAACTACGGCCAGGAGTGAAATCAGATCGAATTCTGGTCAGACGATGACCTGCAGACCTTCACAGTATGCACGGTGTGTGTTTATGCTCGCAAGATATTATATCCGCCAAACTCTTCCTGACATTTCAGCGCCGCAGGAGGGAGAGCCGATCACAGCTGATAACCCCATTCACAACATTGCCGATATGAATGGCAGGTGCTTGCACACACACACACAAAACACACACGATTGGGGAAATTCAGCAGGTACAGGGTAGGAGCGTGTCCCCGCTAGTCTGTGGCAATGCTAATCACCAGGGTTAAATATACGGAGTGAACGCAGAGACGGGGGATTAGAGGCCGACGTGGGGGACTAAGTTTAGAAAGCCAGGGGGCAGCTGCACATCATGAGACCCCCCTGGCTGAAAAGAGTCTTGAGGACAAAGAGTGCACTCTTAACTCACTGGTCTAGGATCTGTGCTGCCTAATATCAACATGCTCTCCATAAGAGCATTTGAAGATTTCATACAAACGGATATAAACCAAGCTAATCCAGCGATTCAAATAAAAATCCGGACTGTACAGTGACTGATTCATGTACACTAGCGTACCCTCTAAATAAAGTGACACCCAATAATGAAACAGGAGCAGGATTACACTTCTACCACTTGACCACTAGTGTTCAAACACTTGAGTCAAATGATGACTGTACAACTTCTATATCTATATACAGTAATACAGTGATATATACAGCACAGAACAGTTCTGTGTGTGCATATAACATTTAATTACAACTCTCCATAACTTCACTCACTATCCATGACTGTTTGAATGGCAAACGTAATTTTTATTTCATTCTACGGAGTGTGAAAAACCATGAGATTTAATGATAATAAGAGTTGCATGAGAATGCTGAAATCTGGTGACCGTCTCATATACAGTACGAGACATGACAGAAAATAACATTTATTTTAGCCCATTCGGGCGGGCCAGAATAACGGCAATCAACTTTAAATCTGCAGTGTTGGTGGTAAATAGAACCAGTCAAACCAAATGCAGTTTCAGCATTCATGCTTGTTCTGAAAGCCTTACAATAGGACTGGACTGTGGCAAAGGCCAATTTTACAAAGATCCATCTTGACATGAATACTTGTAAAATCCTGATTTTATCACCCACCACCAAAAATTCCCTAAAAATCACACATTCACCAAAAAGGGTTTCTGTCATGGCGGGGAATGGACCGCCCAAGTAAATAAATAAAATTATTAAGCGGTTAAGGAAGCGGCCCCGTAATCAGAAGGTTGCCGGTTCGAATCCCAAGCCACCAATGTGCCACCGAGGTGCCACTGAGCAAAGCACCGTCCCCACACACTGCTCCCCGGGCGCCTGTCATGGCTGCCCACTGCTCACCAAGGGTGACGGTTCAATGCAGTGTATAACATGACAATCACTTCACTTTTACTAGTAACGTGAACCGGAACCCAGACCATAACACAACACAGTCCTTCTATACACTGAGGAGGTGTAGGTGATAACGCTGGAGCAAGCGAGGACTGGACGCCGGTGCAGACAGAGTAGAGGAGCGGTGAATTGGGTGCTAGTAGCCTGGTGGGTAAGATACTCACATATGAACCAGAAGGCCCAGGTTCAAACCCCACTCAGTACTTTTGTATTCCTGAGCAAGACACTGTATGGACTGTCCCGGTCACTACTGGTAAATGGCATACACTGTGCAAACTTGGAGGAAGAAACACTGTCGTGTGAGTTAAGCTTTTCAGGGCTGTCATAGGTTTAGTTTAACAATTTTCTGGTAAATTTGACTACTCCCCCCTTTTATTTTCTAAAAATGTGTAAGAGCCCTGGTCCTTCGATGGTCTTTAGCAGATTTGGAATGGAAATCTCTCCTGTAGTCCTGACCTACTGACCTGCTGGTCTGACCACAGAAATGTGGAATGTTCTAAATATTTTAGGAAACTTTTTGTGGAAACACTGCTTGCATTTAACGCTGCATTTGACTGACTTTTAGAGGTGGATAAACCTGGCTTCTTCAACCTCTGGAAGGAGAAAAGTGTGGAAACAATCCTCTCCCACCACGCAAAATTGGAAGTAAAATACACCCAATTATACTTTGTTATTTGCTGCAGAGTTCAAGCAGGTCACGTGAACCATATCCGCTCATTTTAGACTGGGCACAAAAAAAAACCACTGTTGCCAAATAGGACATTTCTGACCATGCTTTGCTCTTTTCTCGACCGAGTCTATGACTTTCAATAACAAGATTAGAGTAGCTTTGTGGCTGAGCATTCAGGAGATCTAAAAAGGACAGTTTTTGGGGTGCTAAAGATTGTTGGGTGAGACTTGCCCTCAGGAGACTCTTTACAGTGGAGAAGTAGTGTGTCAGTGGAACAATGCGGCCGGGCAGCTCTAAAAATACCCTCCTCAGATAAAGATAGCGGCAAGGCAAGCGAACGGGCTCTTGCTGACCCCCAGATCCAGTGTTTAGTCAGACCCTACGTGCCAGTGAAGTGGATTGGGTTTCACCAGCGTGACCTCTGGAAACTTCATCTGTGTGTCAGTGCTTTTCATAACACAGCTGATCAACAGTGCGTGGTGGAGAGGGAGTTGAGGTGCTCCGATCACCTCGCTCATCAATGCAGATGCAGAGGAGGACAGTATGTGGGTCAGCTGTGGAACACCAGATCCTGCCCACTGGGAAAATGAACGGATGGTGAGACAGCACGGCAACTCAGAGCCAAGAGTAGTAAACACCAAAGGTCATGTTGTGCATTACCACGAGACCCAACTGCTTCAACATGAAGACGTTTACATTTTAAACGCTGGATATGAAATAACCATCTTGGTTAAGTCTTGGTGCGCACCAACCAAAAGCTGAAGGAGAATTCAATGTAAATCATCTGATTCTTCAGTCAAATCTGCACTAATAAACTCACCCTGTGGTTGTCCCTGAGAGCCACATTAGTGCCAGGCTGTCCCCTTCCTGGCCGATGCTGCCTGTCCCGTCCATCTGTCAGGCTCGGCATGAAGCCATGACCAAAGGGATCGGAGAAGCTTCGCATCATGTGCCTCATGTGTTCGCTGTGTGCCCGGAAAGGATCCCTGCGGAGGAAAAGAAATGCTTACACTAAAGCTCCATACATGTCGGGATAATGGGAGGCGGTCAGACTGGATGAGAGTAGGAGATGTGGAGCTACATGAATAAATAAATAGGGACGGAGAAAAAAAAAAGAAACTTGTATAAAAGTTGCTGATGAAAACACGCGGTAGTTTCACGCCGCAGAAACCGGTTCAACCCTCAGGGTCATAAGAGAACATTGGAGAGAACTTGAGGAGGCGGTGATGAGCTAAATCCAATAATTAGACGCTCTCAAGAGATCCTTTTCGCACTGCAAAAAAACGGACGCAGCTGGATTTCAGACGTGGCCGCCCTGCAAAGATCCGAGCAAGAGGAGGAACGAAGAACCAAAAGCCAACGAAGACTGGACTTGTAGTGGCGACAAACCAACGCCACTTCATTTCAGGTGACGTTCCTGCCAATTAAATAAGTTGACCAGATTAAAATAAAATGTGTGTGTGTATATATATATATACACACACACATATTTGACAAGGACAGTCGCCTCACCGTGACTGTACACGACACTCAGGTAGCGATGGGTCGAAGCAGGGCTTTATTGAACGATGGTATTACAGCACATTCCACTTTTTTTCTCTCTCTTTTATATTTCAGTCACGACACGGCACCCCGAAATAATATGTAATAATAAAACTGCTCTTGCTTCATAAAAGAACCGGAGTTTAAATAAATATAATAAATTCGGGGCTCGACATACGAAATACGTCAAGGCTGTAAATGCAGCTCTTTACTACCTGTTCAGAGTGCGCTTTTCCCAGTCGTTGCGATGATTCGTTTTTATAATAGTCTTTGTAATTGCGTGAATTGCGGTATTAAAGTGGTGTAAAGTGAAGGGCTCTGGCTAGAGGGCTAAAACGCTGCAGGTCGCTACAGAACAGCCCGTCAACGCGCAGGACGCGTCGCTGAAAGCGCATTTAAAGCGTGTATTTCACTCACGAAACGAAGGGGTCGTCTTCGACATCCCGGAGGAGGCTGTTGAACATCTCGGCGGCGGTCTGAGGGGAGCCGGGCTCGGGACGGCCGCGTTTATCTAGAAGCGTCGGCGGCGCCCGGAGCCCGGAGCGGGCGGGCAGGCGAGCCACGTGACCCGGACGGAGCTCCGCCATTGGTCGGCTATTCGGGGTCCGGGTGGCGCGCTGTCATGGCAACGTGGCGGCGTCCTTCAACACGCGCCCGGGTTCTGCGCATTTAACGCGCCGCTCCAGCACGTCCGGGCAGCCGTAACGCGCTCTGGCCACGGCGCAGTGTGCGCGGTCATGCTGCTCGTTTTAGTGAACGTGGCCCTTTGTCCGAGTTGACCAGGCAAACAAACACATGTAAGAACACCCAGCAAACCCGATACTGGGGACATGCCACCCGACACCTCCTGCATATGGTGGACTGATGTAAGACGGGCCATCTGTTCTTGCACACGCAGATTCACTCAGTCCCCCACTGGAACCTGCCAGATGAGGAAAGAGAGTCCATGTGTCTGGGTTCCTCTAGACTGGCACAAGTGTACTCATATTACTTAATCTAATAGCTCAGGAATTTACAATTGTACCAAACCACAGATCTTGGCTTTATACAAGTGCAAAGGTGGACAATTATAATTATGGAGTGTGAACCCAAGTCCCACCCACCTTACTGAGAATTCCAAGAACCATGATGAATGGCTATCATATGAAAGTGTTACTCCTATTTATATATTCCTATTGTTTATACCCTGAAGGCTCTTTATTGAATCTTCTGGGTTACAATACTGGGTTACAAAAAAGAAAAGAAAAGAAAGAAACCACCAGAAGACAAGTTCTCACAATTTATTAAGAAAGAAAACAACACAACATTAACAGTACATTTTATTCCTGCAAAAAGTAAACTCTGTTTACTTTGGAAATGCTGATGATGCTTATAGACCAAAGTTAAAAGGATGAGTAAAGTTAAAACAATAGGTACAATAAGAACAAAACCGAAAACTATGTTAGTCGTGTCTGGGCTTTTCAGGCCACGGGACTTCCCATGAGTCTCTCTTGTCGCAGAGAGATCAGTCTCTTCAGCCACAGCTCCTCAACTGCCTCTTTATCCATGAACAACTAAAAAAAAGACCCAGAGGGAGAAAAAAAAAGCGCTTTAGCACATATTACATTCACTTGTTATATTGAACATTCACATGTACCCCATCACAAACATTAGACCAGCCATTCCCAAAAGGCAGGTACTCGTACGGTGCCGTGGTGGTCTAACGGGTAAGGATGTTACCGTCCCCCACATACTGCTCCCCGGGCGCCTTTAATGGCTGCCCACTGCTCACCAAGGGCTAAATGCAGAGGACACATTTCGTTGCGCGCACCGTATTTCCCTTTCACTTTTCACTGAACTTCATATTACTGCTAATGACGAGAGGATGTTACAAATAGAAAAAATATGAAAGCAATCTAGTCTTGGCTGTGGGGTATGAGTCCTATTAGCAATGGAGCAACCGCACAATAATGTAGTGTGTATGCGTGCATGTGTCTGTTTCCATCTTCAGTTCATTCATACATTCACACGGTTTTCTGGTCGAGTGCCAGCATCACAGCTCCTGCCATGAACCAACACAGCAGTGTGAACCTAACTCCACCACCAAATTTACAACTGGATCTTTCGCACATTACTAACACTAGTATGAAGACGCATGAGTCACAGCACATTATTCAACGGGCTAATATTGCCCTCTGATAGATTGGTAAAAGACTCGTGATTCACGGTAAGTAGATGAGAGTTTCCCTCAGCGGCCTCGTTCAAATGAAATGGAACAACTCAGTCATTCATAATTTTATGATGGTAGAAAACCGGCACCTCCAAGTGGACTGGGCAGCGCCACCACAAAGCGCACTGGTCTCAAAACAGACAAGCTTGCTTGTTTGATGTAAATTCCGGCCTTCACAGGCCTATGGCAAACCTATCCCAGCTTTACACCGGCATGAGGCACTTCCACAGAGTGCACGCTTCCTTTGTCACCAGTTCTCTTTAAGCAATTTCCTTCAGGATTAATAAAGTTTTCTGATTCTGATTCAGTTAAGCACAAACCAGATGCTGTTATTACAATATCATCCCATTTCTATTGTATATATTTGTGTCTCCTTTAAACCAAAAAGTTTAAAAAGGCCCTTCTTAACCCTTGGTGGGCCTAGATGCTTAGACACTAGGAGCTCACTCAGTGCTATAAATCACAAAGCAGATAAGCACACAGAGTCGTTAATAAGCATATGAGCACATACGAATGCGGAAGAAAAGCCGGACTGTACAGCATACTGCGTATTTGTTCGTTACCGGCCTTAGCTGTGGGCCAATACCTTAATATGAAATTAGCTTTAAATACTTTAAGACTAAGCACATCGATAGAATTGGGACACACACACACAACTTGGGACAGGAAGTGTCCCTATGCATGGCTAAAGATAAGCACTAACACACACACACACACACACACACACATATATATTTGTCAAATGTAATAATGGAATATGTGTGCCTAAATGGGTTTCATCCACATTGGAATGTTGATGACATATGACCAATGGGTGTTTCATTAGATAAGAGACGAACGTAAGAATGAAGGCCAGAACCAGATTGGCATGGTTCCGTGGAGTGAAGTGATTGTCACATGTCATACACAGCAGCACAGCACATGGTGCACACAGTGAAAGTTGTCCTCTGCATTTAACCCATCACCCTGAGTGACATGACAGGCACCCAGGGAGCAGTGTGTGGGGACGGTGCTTTGCTCAGTGGCACCTTGGCAGATCGGGATTCGAACCGGCAACCTTCTGATTACGGTGCCGCTTCCTTAACATCTAGGTCACCACTGCCCCATTCTGCCCCATTACTGCGCATTCCAATAAACCTCTGCCTACTAGAATTTGCTGCTGTGTAAGTTATACTGGAACTAATCTTCCGAATCCTCCATGATAATTCAGAGGATGCTTTTAATATGAACTAAATCGTTTTTAAAAAGTGGAGTGTTGTATTGTATGTGTGTAAATCGGTTGCTTTAAATTCTGTTAAATAAGCAACATACTGCTACACTTCATAGCCTGATGGAGCTCTCCAGACAACGGCTTCGAAAGGTGACAACTATCCTTTATGAGTCTGCATCAGTTGATGCCTGAAATACAAATACTGGTTTTCACAAAGTTTGCTGCTTCAGTTTTTATTATGGCAATTTACATATACTCCAGAATGTTATGAAGAGCGATCAGATGAATTGCAAAGTCCCTCTTTGACATGGAAATCCATTACCACTGCATTTCAACCCTGCCAAAAAAGGAGCTGCTGAGATCATTTCAGTGATCCTCTTGTTAACACAAGTGAGAGTGTTGAGGAGCACAATGCTGGAGATCATTCTGTCATGCTGACTGAGTTAGAATAGCAGACTGGATGCTTTAAAAGGAGGGTGATGCTTAAAATCATCGTTCTTCTTCGGTTAACCATGGTTACTTGCCAGGAAACACATGCATCATTGTGTTGCACAAAAAGAGCTTCACAGGCGAGGATATTGCTGCTACTAAGATTGCACCTAAATCAACCATTTATTAAATCATCCAATAGTTCAATTACTTGATGTAATTAAAACTTGATATCAATAAAAGCCTTTGAAACTTATAAAATGCTAGTAATTATATGTCAATACACCACAGAAACAACTGATACAACATCTAAAAACACAGAAGCAGCCAACTTTATGAAAACCAGTGTTTGTGTCATTCTCAAAACTTTTTGTAGTCCAGTAAATGGCAGAGGTGTCTACATACTGTGTAATGTAGCACAACATTCAGACTTGTCTAAAATGCATCTGTGTGTGTCTGTGTGGACATGCACTATTATGCATTACATTACACAGTAAATTATGTATATTATGGCCTTGGGTTGAGATCTAACCAAATTTGCTGGCATCCGCACAAATTTACGTAGGCTGATATATGGGTCCTGTGATACATGGTGTATTGGAGTGTAGGAGTTCTCAGCAGCACACAAGCACCTTCCAGACACTCAAGCCACCCCCGCACCTCCTCGCGCTCCACTAACAAGTTTGAAATGACAGTAGATACAGTAGCGATGGTGGCGCTTCGCCAATTGGATTATTATTCTTGATTGGTCTCTCTTCGCCTTGGGCATATTGCCCCCATAGATCAGCCTGCCGAGGTGGATGGCACATCGGTGATAACTGAGTTTGCCTGAGTTTGCAGGAGAGCGAGTGAACATTTTCAGAGGGAATTCGCGACATGGCCATTAGCCACCACGTGACCCATAGCTTGAGGGCGGAAAACATGGGTGCGATACATAAAGGAGTTGGAGTTAAATGGTAACTCGGATATAAGTTTGACCAGGAAAGAGCCAGAAAACCCGCCCAACCCCAAACGGCCAAAAAAGAACATACGCTAGGGTGTGCCAGAGTTTCACTGTCGTTATACTGAATGGACAAAGGCATGGTGTGGAACTCCAGTTGTTCAGGGGGCTGGACTGCCGGGCTAGGTTCCTCGTTCACCTCCACAGCCTCAGAGACCTGAAGAGATAAACAACAGAGTTAAAGATGAACGTTGGAACAAACAAACACTGATCTGTTTAGATGTTCATTTTACAGGCTTAACGTAATGCAATAGTTTTATGGGCTTAAATTTTACAGGCTTAATCTAATGCACTTTCAACACTATTTTGTCTTGTTGGTGCATAGGAACTGCACTCCTTATATGTATTCATGCCTGAATAATAGTTCAAATACAAATATGTTACAGAATGGCCCTTTATTAATCCATTAACTATGGCTGTCCTAATTCATGTGAGTAGAAGTATTATATAAGAAGTTAATGAAACTGGGAGAGTGCAGTTTCATTTTGAAACATAAGATGGCAGTGCAAGCCCATTTTTGACACAATGCATGGTCTAGATTTGTTCATCTTAATTTGAGATCAAATCCCAGTGAATTTTATGCAAAAAAAAAAAAAAAAACTTTATTTCAATGATCAGTTCTTTGCTGAGTTCATTACATTATTTGGCTTCAACTTAGATACAACATGTTATGTAACCTGCAAATGATAATGGCATTTAAGTGTTAAGGTTTCTATACATGCGTAACCTTAAGTTATCCCACAGCAAACATGGGCAGAACACACACACACACACACACATTTTCACACATAAATACAGATGCTCTTTACATTAGCACTTTTGAATTAAATCAATAAGAGGAGAGGTGGCTGACGGGACATCTTCCAAAAAACTGGTCTGAACTATTCACTTTAATAAAGCCGTCTGAATTGACAAATTATGTGTCATGACTATGAAGTATGAATCTGACATGCAACAATCCAACTGCAATAAAAGAAACACCGGAGACGCAAGACCACATTGCAGTGACTCAGTGTCTTTAGGATTTAACATAAGGCTTTAGATGTTTATCCATTTATGTAAAGTTGTACACATGGCAACATCCATGTGACATATTAAGGCCTGTGACATTTGGATTTGTGTGAATCAGAGAGTAAATCTCAAAACAACCCTGAAGTAATCACATCTTAACACATTTGGTCCTTCTCCAGCTGCTTATAGTTGAACTTCTGTGCCTCTGCACTAGCAGTTCTGGCAACTGGAAAATGAACTAGGATTATTTCAACTCATCTATCTTTTTTCAACTGCCTTATTGTTCACTCCTATAACAGGATAGGTGCAGTCAGATCATAACTTTTTAAAGTTTAAAGTGAAGTGATTGTCATATGTGATACACAGCAGCACAGCACACGGTGCACACAGTGAAATTTGTCCTCTGCATTTATCCCATCACCCTGAGTGAGCATGACCGGCACCCGGGGAGCAGTGTGTGGGGACGGTGCTTTGCTCAGTGGCACCTCAGTGGCACCTTGGCGGATCGGGATTAGAACCGGCATCCTTCTGATTATGGGGCCGCTTCCTTAACCGCTAGGCCACCAACTTAATTATTCCAATGAAGCAGGTAACTGGCATCACACTAAAATAACTCTCATTGATGATTGAGAAAATTTCATGTAGAAATATTCAACAATCTGATATCGGCCCTATCATAGTACTGAGTCCTGTTTCATGTACGGCACAGAAATCAATACAATAACTCTTCTGATCCCTCACAGTCAGTTTAAAATGTGCGATCTTACTGTAGCTGGTTGAGAATGACACACTGCTGAATAACGGGATGTGATGACCAAGCAATGTCAATTTAGCCACTTAGTTTTAAGAAAGGCTTCTCTCTGGAGTTGGAGGGCTGGGGAAATCTGACCCCAGCTCAGCACTTGGACAGTGGGCATCTTGCTCCCTGAAGCGTGGTAATCTATCATACTGGCTCCCCATTCCAACTGTCACCTTTTGTCTACTTGCTCTGAGGATGAGCCATTTCGTGCTAATCTAATTTCTTAGCAATTGCGAACAGCGGCCGGCGTGTTTCAATGACGTTTGCCGCGGCCCATGGGTCCCGCTGGCAGCGAGAAGCAGATACGGATGCTTTTGTGGCGGCCTGCCGCCTTTTGTACGCAAACGTCCCAGAGCAAACAGCACTGAATGGGAATCATTTCATCTGCGGACAGACAGAATGAAAATGGGGCAAAAGGAAAATCAAATCAAACATTAGCAACAAAAAAAAAACAGACTGGGGGTGGGGATAGAACGAGAGAAAGCGGGATGAAGCGCACCTTTACAGTGTCCCGGGATGATTTGAAAGCCTGAGGAACAAAGGAGTCGGCTTCGATGGCTTCGATGTCCTTTATTCGTCTCACCTGCTCCTCCAAAGAGACTTCCTCTGAAACAAAAAAAAAAAGGGGGGGGGGGGGGGGGGGGGGGACGACACATGAGAGAATAGGATGAAGGAATTTTTTTAAAGAAAGCTAGAGGAGAAGGAAGCAGGTCATAGAGACCGATAAAAGTGGACCAGAAAACCAGTTTCGTTGTCAGTCACATCTGTAAAGCATTACTGTATTTCTGAATGGGGTTTGTATTCTTTTACAGACAGGATTGCAAAGTACAGGAAAAAATTGATGTCATGTAAGGTGAAGGGAGACAGAAATATGGCCATATTAAGAAACATTCTTTTCTGAAACTGTCTTCTCGGAGTGTGGACGGCCCCACTACTGACCGTTAATGAGTACGAAGTTGCTTGTAGCCTGAAACTGCTGATCCATGGAGAAACGTTTAGGTTTTCTTTTTATAAATTCAATTCCTTGTCCTCATCATTTTTTAACACATGAATCCATCAAGAGAACAACAGTAACAGGAGTTAAAAAGAGATGGAAAATGTTCCTTTTTGTGTGCCAGTTTACTCCTCAATATTTTACACCCTTTTCAACTTCCAACACTGCTCCTCAGCATCTGTCAATCTACCCGTCACATCGGCTGGACTTCTCCAAGCTGAGTACTATCGCTGCAAGTATCTGTTCGAAGCAAATTCTCCCATGCCGAGTCTCGTGACGGGGTGTCAGATTACGAGGGGGAAAAATTGAGTTTTGCTGATGACAAAATGACAAATAATCCCTGTAGTCCAGAGGAATGTGGGTGATTCATGGCTCCTGTTATTATTCAAATGAGTTTTTATTGCGCTGCCTTTGTTGGAAGAAGAGCTTTCATTCTTTGTTCATTTCGCTGTTCTGAGGTGCTGCTAACAGAACCATTACAGCCAGCCGCGTTCACACGGGGAGCAAATTAGCGGCGAAGACAAGGCTGGAAACAATAATAAAATTTCCCGCACTCTCGTCTCTCCTCACCTAATGAGGGGAATTCATTTCAGCCATTAGCTGCCAGAGAGCAACTGTCACAACGCATCTTCTTCATGAATAAACCCGCCGTTTGGCTCGACTCGGTGGCACTCAGTTCGACTACCCGTCAGCGGCAGGGTAGGTAGGCAGGAGACGGTCGGACCAACTCCATATCTGCTCTCGACGCGGCACTGACTGACAGACGCTATTAAGCAGCAGACCCCTGGCAGCGCGTCCACCAGGCGACGGAGGAAAACAGACACAGCGCCTCCGAAAATAGCCGCCATTACCTTGAGCAGAGCTGTTTAAAGACGCCGCACGATATCTCCTGCAGGCTGGGGCCTGTCCTTCACATGACAGTGGGCCCGAGATGGCCCTCCAGCCTGTTATTAATATACTGAGTGTGTGTATTTCAGAAAGTCTGTAAGTGTGTTCAAGATGGCCAGAGTTTGTTTATGTGTGTGTGTACAGCAAGTCAAACCTGCCCGGATAATGACAGCCTATCGTCAGCCCGCACTTCCATTAAAGTCTCATACTTTTTGACAAACATATTATTGGTAGATAAAAAGACTTCCATATGTTGTTTGTCAGATGTCAGTGTTGTGAAAGATATGTATTTCATGGGAAAATCAAAAATAATGGACTTTGAGAGAGGGTGCTTGGGCGAGGTTCAGACAGCAAAAATCAATACCCGCACTGAAGCGAGTCTGTCGGCCCCTCCGCCAGGTCA
Source organism: Denticeps clupeoides (assembly GCF_900700375.1). Lineage (NCBI taxonomy): Eukaryota > Metazoa > Chordata > Actinopteri > Clupeiformes > Denticipitidae > Denticeps > Denticeps clupeoides. The sequence goes on along the minus strand of NC_041725.1, from coordinate 6,697,660 downwards.
AAGTTGATATTCAATATTGACACATTATCCAGGAAATTAATTTAAAGGGCTCAGTCCATTGTCACCGCATTACGTGTTGACTAAAAGCTGTCTATACCCACCAAGGAGCAAGGAAGGGCAGGACGAAAAAAAAAAAAAAAGACAAAAAAATAAATTAGCAGACAATCTATAGAAACTATAATTAAGGTGCTGAAACTTAAGGTTTGATACCTCTACAGACAACTGAACAGGTAAATATAAAATAAATGTCTCTCCTAACCTGCCAGAGGCCTATAAAAATTCAAAGATTCATTTACTACGGTGTGTAATTATCCACCAAAGAGGAGGGGGGGGGTCGGGTAAAATTAGTCCAACGAGAGTGTTATAAGCAATCTACAATCAATAAAGCATTGCACTCTCTAAATAGCTGTTTGTCTTCTTCATTGATTGAGAATGTAAAGGAAATCAAACCAGCAAAATGAGTAGATTCACTCCGGAGAAGGGCAGTCACTGCCCCACTGCTGTACCTCAGCTGGGGAGGCAGAGGGCGCTGTTTTACAGCACACGAGCTGGAGCCCCCTCAGTCAGGCGACAGGGATGGAAGACAGCGAGTGAGCGGGATGTTGCTGGGGCTGATTAATTCCTGTAATTGAATGCATTAGCTCCGGGAGGCTAAATTACAGTGGCTCTCGCGGTTATTAATTAATAAATAAATAAGCAGAAACTGTCAGTCATCTTGCGACTGGTAACAAATGATCGTAAATTCCGTGGTGCTTTGGAATGTCATGAACTTCAATTAAGCAGCTAAAAGGCAGCAAAACAGGACTTAATGATGGCATTGACCGAGAATGAGCGCAGACAAAAGAACGAGTAAGTCGATACAAAGTGCAGGAAAAGGAAGGCGAGGGGGGGATTCCTTCGAGACCGGGGCAACATCTCTCGCCCCTTGAGGCAGCAGGCAGTGTACCAACTGCGGCCATATTGCTGGCGGCCACCTTAGTCTGACCTCTGCACCACCGGCCTATTCATCACTAGAGGCTGCGTCCTACAGGCTGTAAATGGCAGCCAACAAGTCATCCAGGATCTCAGGGCTTAAACACACACACACAGTTTCTCTGGTATCCCACAATCCATCCCTTCCCCTGCCCTGCTGCATCAGGGTAAGATATGTAATTCAATGCTCAATTCAGTGCTGTCTCTGAGATTTTTTTTTTGCCTACTAATTGATAGAAATTAAGGCATTAATCAAGCCACTAGCCATCATTCAAGCCCTAGAAGATGAATACAAACTTTCATAATAACCACCTTCCCCATTTTAGGGCTCATTAGCATAAATTTTTAATGCAATTATGCTATTCTCTTACGCTGAGCTCATAAATTAGCAATCTGTTGTTGCTGGCCAGCCTTGTAAAACCCAAAGTAATGCTTGGTAGTCTGATCTTTAAGGAAATTAGTACCTTCTTCAGTCTTTTATCTCCTGCATTTTCAATTACTTTTTTTGTAATGATTTATTTCTCCAACCTCATGGAACTCTGCTCCTGTTTCCACCCACTATTCCCCAAATGCTGCTATGCTTACCAGGCTGAGCCCCAAATTAGGATATGTGATGAGTAGCAGAGTAAATGATGGGATTAGAGTGCTATGATTGAAGAATAAGAATATAAGTGATTCTGGAATATTATCTTAATAATAATTTCTAAGCGGTGTTTTTAAGTGTTGGTCCAGCAGTACCATTAGATACAGACCATGCAAAAAAAAAAAACTCCCTTGTCAACCAATTCCCTTGTTTAGTTTAATTTATTGCTTTTTATAATTGTTATGAAACAGCAAGAGTGCTTCTTTAATACTAATGCTTGTATGAAATTATTATTCTGCCAGTGTTAAGCCAAATATAATTGATCTATTTCCTGAGGATCACAAATACAGATCCCTCTCCTGAACCATTCTGAAGTGCTCTCCCGCACAAATGAATTCCACCAAATTAATGTGCAAAATCCATTCATTAGTAAATGTTAGGGGTCCAGTCTAAAGTCACCGAATTAGCATGGAGCAATTTGAGATAATTAAAAAGAATGTACACTTCTTAAATCACAGGGTCGCATTATTTTTGTAATTCTAGCACGAAAATACATATTTGGCATGGGTACAATCTCTGAATGTAATTATTAATCAACAAAGAGGAAGTCGGGCCGGGGTGCCGGGCCAGAAGAGAGAAAAAAAGAGGGCTTTAAACAAAGCAGGCGGATTTTAAAGGTGTCTGGGACGCACTCAGCTAATAGTTTTAGACTGCATTGATTAGGAGCGCTGACAGCTTCCAATGGTAACCCTGAAAATGCATCAAGTGCGTAATGAGGAGCTATTAGGGCCATTGATTTGCTGATTTCAATTGATAGCTACCAGGCCAAAGCAGCACATCAATATTTGCATAACTAATACCCAGCAGCTCCGTGGCCTTGACAAATGAGATCTCAATTGGGGTGGGGAAGGGGGTGTTTGAGGAAGAGAACGCGAGAAAGCGAAGGGCAGCAGGAAATGCAAGATGGAGAACCGATAAGAGAGAGAGTGTAAACAAGCGGGGGAAAAGGGTGACTTCCTGAGGGGATGGACAGCCCTGACTGACCAGCATCAGTCACTCGCCACGCGCCAATGTCCCCCCACCCCCCCAACGTCTGGCTGGGTGTAATTGACTGACAAAGCTGTGAGCGGAGCAGGATCACACGGCTCATAGAGAGAGGCTAAATAATACATCACATGACTGCCACCGCTGCCGCCGCCCAAGTCCTGTGATGCTGCTGCTGAGAATTGAGGGATGGCAGTGAGGGCTGGAATACTGATGGCCCCAGCGGCCTTCTCTCTGGATCTGTGTGTGGTGTAGCGTGTGTGTGTGTGTGTGTGTGTGTGTGTGGTGGGTCACAGATGACGCGACATGATGGGAAGCTCGAGCCAGATGTCATCAACACTCCTTTGGGACAGAAAAAGGGTGTGTGTGGAGGGGGGGACACCCCCACACTGCAGCAGGTGGTGGCAGTAAAGACGGACTAATGATGTTATGGTGTGGCAGTGCTCTCCTGGGACACACACACACACACACACACACACACACACACACACAGACTCTTTACCTGTATGTCTGTCTTTATTACCCCCCCAAAACCCTCTATTAACAGCAGCTAACCATGATCAAGCCACCCCGCTGGAGACCCTCCACACGCTTCCACCACAGAAGGACTGAGCAGCAGCTGCAGGACGCCCGGCGCCCCGCCCACCACCCACAAGAAGAGATAAACATCTCCACTCGCTGCTCAATCAGCTGCGGTGGCAGCACATTCATTACAGAGGACGCGCGCAGAAGACACGCGTCGGGCCGCCATGCTGTCAACCATGCAGCCACCACTCCTATCTGTGATGCCATCTCAATTAACGTTTCAACATTGTTGTTTTTTTTTTTTTTTCTCCTCCTCCTCTTGATCGACCAGCTCTTCTGAGTGACCTTAACTCTGCCTTTCATTTCTCCAGGCTTTCATGACTAAACTCCTGTTTGCGCTACACTATCTGGAGAGGCCGCGGTGTAAATACTGCAGCATTCTGGCAGAACGCTTAATATGAAGTGGGACAGACGCAGTCTCAAATTAGGTCAAAATTAGCAAAGTAAATAGGGCCCTTGCAGCGTGAGGCAAGCGCTTGTATACGCACTGTTATTAGTCGGCCCTTAAATTACTTTTTAACTGTGGCGATACATACTTAATTAACGCAAAATCTCTTGCCAGACTTAGTATTGCTGACTGAAAGGTGGCAGGGCAACTGATCTACAAAGATCTATCCCGGCATGATGAGCGACTGAGTATTTCATCAGATGTAGACCGAGAGTGTCTTATACCGTGCGCTTTTCAAACCGCCGGGTCGGAATCATTTCACAAGAGGTCTGCTGGAGTTGCGGTGTGCCCCTGCCATCGCAATCACTTTGTCTATTATAGTAATAGGAGCTGTTTAAAGCCTGTCTTTCTCTAAAATTCACATCACAATATTATCAAAGGTGCTGGAAATTGTCCCCAAGAGTGACATGCATTGTCAACACCCAATAGGGATATTAAAAACAGAAAGATCTTACATAACAAACATGAATAGAGTCTGTGAATCTAGCAGGGTCACTATTCACAAGTCGTGGTAAAATCAGTCTGAGGTGATGTGAGAGGGTGTGAGAGTCTTTTAAAAATCCTTGTAAATCTTCAGGTGTATTGGTAGCATTTGAGTGAATTAGATATCACTACATAACCTCTCCATAGATGTTACAGAACTCAACTTTGTATATAGCAAAAATACCATAAGATGATAAAATTATGTCTTCCATTTATGGTCCAGAAACCTCAATAAAGGTAGATGGCGAGCAGATGGTGTTTTAATAATTCTTTTAAAAAATGCTAAATGTTGAAATGTATTTTCGCAATTGTAATAAATTTATACTACAACATTTCACTGTTTTATAGTTGCCTAAAACTGTACATTTAATCGAAAAAAGGTGTGTTTGTATGACGAGTGGAAGGAGAACTGCAGCGCTCTCTTTTTTTCTAACCCTAAGGTGGTCAGCAAAACCTTTATAAATAAGTGTAATTAAAAGAACACACCCCTAACTAATTACTTAATTGGAGGAGGTCTTTAAAATGAACATTGTGTTATCAAAAGGCAGGAAAGCAGCAAGATTGATCTCAGACACACAGTATCACTCTCTATCTGCCTGTCAAGACCATGTTCTTTACCATGAACCATGACCCCCTGTCTGGTTGCTAATGGATTTCAGTGAGTTTCCATGCACTTGATAATTTATTACCTGAACTAAGCCCTGTTCAAATTACTTACATACCCCATTGCTCACTTAATCTACATTAGTAGTCATCTGAAATATTGTGACTTTCAATAGATACATTTTTAAAAAGGTATCATGTGTGAGAACGGTGGACTTCAGAGGGCAGTCCGACTTCTATAAAAACACAACAGCATCAGTTTCTAATTAAGCAGATCGTGCCAGTGAACCAGGCCGCTGTATAAATTGAATGTTCACCTCACTGTAAATCGAAGGCATTCAGCTTTGTTGAGATGCTTAAAGGCTGCTGGGAAATGATGGACATGGGACAGGGTCAGTGGCATGGCAGAGTCGTTTCGGTTAATTAAACCTGGTGCCCCATGACCTCAGTCCTGCCTAATAAATTTAAACCAGTTTAATAGGCCTGCATGAGGTCAGCGACTCAGTCAGACACACTTGACAGAGACGGAAACTCTCTCTACAGACTAGACAGCTTGCAATTTTTACATTATTCCTTTGAATGAACTCATATAAAAAAACAAATTCTTATTGCCTGCAACTGACTGATCAAAAACTGAAATATATGTCTAGTTTACATGAGCATGACTTTTAACAAAGTAAAGCCATAAAGTTGATTTGATAACTGTGGCTGAGTCATAGGCAGAATATTTAAAATCATCCAACAGACCTGGATAAATCACTTGATGAGTGAACAAAAGCATGTGGTTGCCATGGTAACCCCAGATGATTTGACCTTTAAACTGGGTGACATGCGACCCCAGTCGCATGGGCTCTGGCCTGCAACCCCCCACCCTATGAATGGAGGGCTGAGGGACCACCAGCCCTGCGGTGATGAGGTGTGAATGAGGGCCAGAGCAGAACACTTAACACCCCACCCCAGTCCTTCCCACGACGACACAGAAGTGAACCTCTGTCCTGCTGCTAACCTTTACGCATACATACACACACACACACAGAGCGTTTTTTATTACATCCCTGCCAAACCTGCCCCCTCACCTCTCCTTCATGAACTCCGGCTGATTGTTAAACTTCAGCAGGCCACATGGCTGCCACCCAGCGCGCTTTCGCCTGGAAGAGCGTCCGTGTCGGTCCTTACACTTTCAGCAATGAGACGCAATTCTGCCATTCACTTCAGTGAAATCTGTTTAGCGGTGATTCACCGTACCCTGAGTGCTGCCGTCCTGCCAAACTTCTGTCTGCTTGGACACACCAAATTAGACTGCATCTTCCATGCCTCAGCATAAATCCAATTATGAACTACATTTACTTATAAAATGTTTCAGGAAAAAGAGGTAAACACAATCTTTGAAATTGAACAGGTATGATTGAATCTACATGTAACACGCGAATTTCTTGTTTTTCCGCTGGTGATTTTAATCTCTCGTGTCAGTCACAAGGGTATCTATGGCTGGTTGGTGGAACGTCAGATACAGCAGGACTGTCCTTGACCTTGTCCAAAAGCAGCATCAGCCCAGGCAGTGGCTTCAACACAATCCTGCACTGACGTAAGGGCCACATTGTACCCCAATGCTCCTTAAAATATCCCAAACGCACTGATGAGAATGGATAAAGTGAAACATTTAATGGCTTTTAAGTTATTGCATAGCTTAAATAAAAAAAAAGTTCATAATTAAAATGCACAACGAAGGGTATCACTGGCCCTTCATGCTCCGTTCATGCAGCAGCCGAGCAGCGACTCCTGAGGAAAGCATGTTTCAATTTACAGCAGTGTACTCCGCTGGCCCGGTCCTCCGGTTAATAGATAACAGTGACCCGTGAAACATTTACTAATCGACGCAGGTGAAAAGGGTGCCGTCAATCATCCGGCAACCGAACACCCGTTAACAGCCGCACACACCAGTTTTGCACAGGAGTCACATGATCACAGCCCACCAGAGGAGCTTTTGAATAAGATACCTCAACACATGTAGCTGAGGGTTGCCAAGTGCACTTGATACTGAGCCGGTGATTAATGGTGGTTTAAAGCTCCATCAAGGTCAAGGTTATAAAGTTGATAATAAATATTTAAGAAATGTTTATATCCCCTCTATCTACTTTGGAAATGCACTTGTTTTAAAACAGCCTTATTTAATTTACAGGCAATGTTGCTTGATTTTCTCCCGATATCTGGCAACATTGGTGTAGCCAGCTCCCAGTACTCTACACAGGCGGGGGGCTAAAGAGACACCACATTATCCGGCAACAACAGAGGTTGACCCCGGGTTATTAGATTCTGCCACGCGCCCCTCTTTTCACAAAAAAAAAACCCGCAAGGGAGAAGGTAGTGATTGGGAAAGGGAGGGGGGGTCAATTAATCACCAACCATGGCTTTTCAAAGTGGGGAAAAAATCAACTTTAAATTTGCAGTGATGAAAAAATCAATAAGGCAGTAATTGCTTGGCTTATCACCGAGCGAGGGAGCAAATTGGGGAGGAGAAGGCTGGCGTCTGCACAGATCTGGCGGCAGCGTGCAAAGTTTTCGGGTTCACTGGGCCAGGCGAAGGAAAAGGTCTCTGCGTGATAATTAAATCTTCTCACACTGATTTTCTGCCAAATTTATTTCCCCAGGGTCCATATCTCTGATTCTATGCTTACAAGCCAGGCATAACTAATCATTTCACATTGGAGGGCAAGGGAGCGAGGCTCACCTTTACTGCAAACACAACTACTTAAAAAGGTGGGCTGGGTGGGATTTTGGCTAAACCTACTGGTTGAATAACATCTGAATCTACGTGCAGCTGATGTTCCTTTAAAAAAAAAAAAAAAAAAAAAAAAAAGCAAGAATAGTGGCCAACCTGGCCTTTCTTAAACCAGAAGAAAACCATACAGAACAGAATTGCTGGTTCTGGTTAGTAGCGAATAGGGATAGCAAAAAACATTTCTATGTTGATTGGGATTTCTTAAAAACTTCTTAAACATAATATTTCATGGTATACCCTACTAGACACCATTTCTGAGAACCTAGTGTACTGATTTTGTGTACTGAATTACTCAGCATTCCTACTCTGTTTTTGATTTAATTGTCCTAAAGCCAATTCATAAGAATTTTGGGGGATAAAAAATAACATTGTAATTGTGTACTAGTCACATATGTGGATGAATTTGATTAACATAGCTTATTTGAAAACTAATTTGCATATTTACACTCAGACAGTGCCATCTAATGGTGCTTCCTTATATGACAATATAACAAATGAGAGTCTCCTACAGCATCTGAAATTTAGAATTATGGCAAAAGGTTCTATGCCTGAAAAATGCACTTGGCCTGGCACTAACACAGACATATTATGAATGTTTCCAAGTCAGGTTTTCTGTTTATTATGTTTTGTGTTTATGTGGTTTGGAAACCAAGATTGCTGCTGACCATCCAAATCTGGAATGCAGTATGCTGGGCTTATTAGCAGGGGCTTAGTATACCAAACAACTGCTGTAGAAAATAGAGAAATAATGGCTGCCAACATGAACAGAGAATAACCAGATAAACCCATAAAGTGATTAAGGCAAACCAAATATGTGACTTTCCAAATGGCTGCTAACTGTGGGTTTTAGAATTTTGACCTAATTGAGAGCGATACAGAAGGCAAGGAGAAGTGATGTTTACCAGGTGCTGAATTTCTGTCCGTGTCCTTCAAGCGGCGGCAGTGCCACGGTAATTAAAGCATTTGAAGGCGTGCATAGTGCCCACACAGGGGTCTGGTTGCGGGGTCAGGCGCCTGTAGAGTCTAATTTGCGCCCCATTTGTATTCATGATGGGACAGCGCTAAATATTTAACAGCAGTCCAGCAGGAGTTTGCATTGTTGGGCTTAGAGGTCAAATAATTTGATTTCCAGGCAGATTACGTTGAGCATCAATATCCAAAGCCTTTCATTGGTTTCCTTTAATTTCCTGATGTTTTACCATCACGATGGATGCATATTCAGAAAGGATGTACAGACCTCTGCGGGGTGAGTACAGTTGTGTAACAAATTCGATTTTATATAATCTGTATTGTTACTGCAGTTGTACATGACACACAGATCTTAAATGTCTTCACCCACACGTTTAACCCATTACAACCAATAAAAGAGCAGTATGCCTGTAAGCCCTGCACACCAAACACAATGGTCTTAATTTAAAATGTGACCATGGAACTCATTTGCACAGACCATCACATTTTTTTTCTTGGGAAATATCCTGTGTGTACGGACAAAGAGCCAAATAAAAAAAAGAAAGCTCCATTAGAAAGCCACTATGTGGAGGGTGGGGGGAATCGTCAGAATATTTACCAGTAAGATAAATCTGGAACACAGACGCACACAGACAGGTACATGCCAAAACCTGTGACCTGTCCAACGAAGAGCGTAATTAAGAAACAGTTTTCCCGTCTAATGGCATGAGCCGTGGCCTCCCTGACTATAATGATACGGGTTAAAAAGCTGCTCTACGCCTCATTAAAATATATGATCTCCCTGCTCTGGCTAATGGGTAGGGGTGACGGGGACAAAATTGCGCATCATTTTAATGCTGGGGCAAGCCATCATATGCAGCTTATCCACACACACACACCATGATTCAACCACATATTGGTTAATGTTCATTTCCTGACAAAAATTTATAATCTAATTTTGTAATCTAATGAGCTACCAAAAATATTTACTCGAGAACATGATCTATCGCTTTTAACAGACAAAGCCTTAGCTGTTTAGACAAAGAGATTTCAGATTAGAAAAATATTAATTAACTGATTAATAGTGTGTGTGTGTATATATATAGATTTTTTTCCATTACAGTCACTGACTAAACAAAATGAACACAAGCTATGACCACAACACCAGTGTCACCAGTGTTTTGCCAGTCTACATGCATTTGTAGAACGAGATAAAGTGAGATGAAAACCAATGTAATAAAAGACTGCTGTATTGAATGACATGTTATATTACCATTGCAATTTGAATGTAAATGAGACTACATTTAAAATAGACATGAGGGGGGGTAGTGACATATCCTAAGGTACAACAGGGTAATTAAGGTGTCTTGAGGACCAGGGCTGCGCTGCTTACCACACACTGGCGCACACTCGAAAAGAACGAGCTCTGGCGATGTCTCAGAAATAGGTTATTGACAAAAGTGTGAGCTTGATTTTCAGATACTATTTGCCCTTTATCAGAGAGACTCAAATCCCTTTTAAGTTTCAACAGAAAGAAGTTTATGTTAAAGAATGAGCAGGAGGTCGAGTATTGATCCTGTGGTGCAGCGTGGCCTTGGCGGAACCCTGTTTGGCAGGAGGGCAGCCTGCCGAGTAGAGGTGTAATAATAGCGTGCGTGCCCCGGCACTCCACCAACCGAACGCCGCTCCCAGCCATTGGACGGAAATAAATTCCTCGGCGCAAGTAGGTGGTGCGCACTCCCACCCCATACTCCTGTGGCTCTTTAGTTCATTTTGCTCATTTTAACAGATAACTCAGAACTTCTCTTGATGTGCTGAACTCTCTCAACCCCGGTGGGATGAGTGGGTAGTGCCCCTGGTTGATCTGCTGTTAAAATGGATGAGTTTTCTTTTCGTGCTTTTTTTTTATTCCTCTTCCTGATCTCTCCCTACAAACCAGAGAGACTGGGAAGGGCTGGGCAGCGAGCGGTAGGACTGCTGCTGCCTCCCTTCAGCGCTTCGCATCGTGTTATGTGGCGGTCCAGCGGTGCCACTTTGAAACGCCCCCCTCTCAGGGTAAGGCACTATTTCAGTCCTCCAAATAAAAAAAAGAAATAAAAAGTGAACGTCTTTGATAAAGAGAAAAGGGGGAAAAGTCGAGCCTTCCAGCGATGAGCAGGAGAGATGTGTTACTCTGTAAAACAAGAGGACTTTAAGGGAGGAATGAAGGCGTGCTGAGGAGAAGGAGGGGGGACAAGGAGTCAATTGATTCCAAAAAGACAAGATTACTGCATGAACTTTGCTTAAGAAAGCTACTTGACTGGGAGACACACGCTGTAGCCTGGGGCAATGTGCTTATTTCACAGTTTGGCAATGTTTCCACTCGGAGAAGCAGGGGAAGGAGGGAGAATAAACGAGACAAAAAGAGAACAACCCAAGACTTGAAACTAACAAATAAGGATTAAAGACAATAAGCCAGAAGGAAACTAAATACACACAAAAAAAAACCTTAAGGGTGAGGAGATGATGAAAAGTCTGCAGTTTTAAACCCACAGGACTGAAGTTTTGCTTTATTTTTACCAGGTCTCTGAAGATCGGGCCAAACTTTAAGTGCCTAACTCGAACTAATGGAAGAGCTCTTATCAATTTCCTCAAAACCAAACAGTATACGCTGAGATGTTTGCCAAGTTTAAAGGAACAGGAGGTATTAAGGGTATTTTTGGTGAAATGTGATCACTATAATATCATTATACTAGTTTCCATATTTCAGAGAACAGAGCTGAAAGCAGAGAATTTGGCAACTAACAGCTTCACTTCTCGTACTCCTCATGTGCACTATCCAGCTAGACATTCAAATTTTCCTGAACACGAATGTCAGATAGTACCGTTATTACACTTAAAACTGAAGAGAAAGGCCTGGATTTGGATTTTCATGAGCCCTGCCGGCATGGAGCGGCATGGAGATAGGCTTTTGGACATAAAAGGCAGATTTAGGATCATCTGTCTGGAGCAGACCCGATCCGGTCTTGCTCAAGTGAGACAGACATTTCACAGAAGGCCTATGAGAAAGGGGACTGACAACGATGCTCATCAGCAGACGTCTGAAAAAGACTTACTTCAGGCCACCAGACCATTGGGTGAACATTGTCCAAAACACACACACACACACACACACACACACACACACACACACACTTGCATGCATGACAGTCGGAGAGAAGTCGCAATCAGCTTATAAGCGAGCCACCGCTGATTTCATTTTCTCATCCATTTCTGCCCCGCACCAGGAGTGACTTAATTTCATTATGGCATCTGAAGGTTTTTATTGCTGCTATCACTTTTTGGAGCCCTCTGGTAAATTGCTCCTGACTTCATTTGAATATGTCTGTGGAGATGCCTGTTCGGTGGGCGGGGGGGTGACATGAGGGATTTACTGCCTGCACGAGCAAGCACTTTCCCCCCCGCCAAACAATCATCATCTACTGTAGTTTTATATGTATATTTCATGTCATTGGTGTTCCGATGGGACTAAAATTGAATCTCGGATGTTTGTCCCTATCTTCTCTTGACACTTAACTTTACTCTATGTTACAGGATAAATTTCACCTTCAAGTTACAGTACCTATTTTGTGAAAAGGGCCAGATTTTCTAAGAAGTATGCTTAACATGTGATGCTTATCACTGTTTTTTTTAATACAAAATGAATAAGAGGGGATTGAAATTAAATTTTCTGCTTACCTTCCAGCTTCTTCTTCCTTGCCTCTTCCTCTTTCTTCTCCTTGGCCTTCAGCACCTCGTCGGTTTTAGCTGAAATCGACACAAAAGAGGAAAGTGAGTGATGTACTGAACACATGACAGTTTAGCTTCGCGTCTTTCAAGGTGGTCACAGAGGATTTCGCACTCACTTCCCCTTTCCATACTTGTGGGTATGATATCCATCATTTCGAGACGTAATGGAAGTTCACCGCTGTATCTGACTTCATTGTGTACAGTTTCTTCTTTCATCTGTGAGATTGATGGCAAGTGCTAATACCTTCCTAATCTTGCATTCATTTCAAATTGCTTTATCGCTATTACCACCATTAAAAGAAAACTGGGAATGACCCAGTTCCTGTTATTTCCTTCAACACTGATCACGTTTGCTCATTTCTAGGTTTGAATACAACGGGCTGTATGTTTCCGTTCCCGGACAAAAAAAAAAAATTCGAAATGGGTAAAATGTAAATGGATAATGTAAACGATAGATTATGGTGCAGGAACTGGTAGGCATGCGCGAACCTGAAAGAGATGACTGCGTCTGCGCCAACGCACATCAGACAACCTGATTGTCGGCGTAATTAAAAGCTTAAGAGCAATTTCGACGGCGAGGAAATCATTTGTGTACAAGTCTTTTGGCAATTCATTTACGGTGTTGACTCTGCTCTCGCTGCTGCTCCCGATCTACCCACCGAATAATGAAGACGTTCAAGGAGATTAAGAAATATAGTGCGGAGTGTGGCGGGACTATCAACAGCGCCTGTAAATTAATTATGCCGCTGTTCCAGCACATCATTTATTCCAAAGCGTTAGCGTCTCTCAGGGGCCGCGGGGTTTATTGCTATTTTACTCGTTGATGAGCGCAGCTTGGGAAATTGAGCATCTTATAATATCACCCTCAATGAGTTTTAACCTTTTTTTTATGGCCAGAGAGACAGGAAGAGGAATTGGTGCAGAAAGCTGACATGAGCAAAACAATGGAGGGCGCCGAGTTTGGAGACGAGCGAGGAAGATCAGGTTTAAAATGTACACAGACATCTTTCTAGTCTGCCGCTATGTGGGTGTGCGGCACAGATTCTTTGTTTATGTGGGTGACCCCCACCTTCCCACCCCCCCGCCAAGCCCTAATTCTCTCGTAATTGGCTCAGACAAAGCCTCCGTCACAGTTCTGCTACGGCTGGTTAACTTAACTGTTGTCTTTTTCATGGGTCCTTGATGCTGGCCTCCACCCGGCCTCGAACCCCCTCTCCACCCAGACACCTGCAGCGACTGGTCATTTTCTATTCTTTTATTATTATTATTATTTGAGGTCACACACTTTTCTTTTCTATTTTTTGGTTCATAACCCCTCGCTTACTCTTTTTCACTTCCTGTTCTTTTGATTCCTCTCCTTCCAGGTCTCGCTGCATCTCTTTTGTTCTCTCTCCATCTCCAGCCTCAGGGCAGCAGCGTGAAAATCAAACTGTTTATCCCTCCTTCCCAGCTGAGCTCGGTCTCTCACGGCTCCTGCCCCCACAAATAACTAGCCGGGGCGTCCGCTGCTCGCTGTCTGTTTAACCGCATCAACGCACGCCGCTCGCCTCAGACAGAGGTAAACACTCCTAAAGCACACGGGCGCGGCTGTAGGGGAATGTCGGTGCTGTGCGCGGTTATTGGAGGTATATTTCTTGGCCTATTAGGGACATCGCTTGGCTACCGAGTGTGTGTGCGGGCCTGTATTGGATTAGGTAATAAAATACAAAAACTGTCGGAGGCAGGGTAAAGACTTTGACTTCATCCGCACTTCATTGCGTCTCAGCCTGGAAGGCTGGTAATGGGGGGACCATTGAAATCCGATTGTGATTATATGTGTAATTGTAATCCACGGTCCCCTGGAGTCATGTAGCAATGCAGGGCTATGTTTCATTTAAATGATCCTGGTGTCTTCTTACACACATGCACACACACAAACTAAGCCTGGAAGCGGCGATAAATGCGCTCACACACACACACACACACACACACAACCAGCCCTCATTTCTGGACCGATTAGCCGCGGCTTGTTAGAATAAAATGTAATAATGCAAACATCAGGTGGAATTGGGGCGGCTCCATTATCAGGCTGTAAGATTGATGGTCTGTGGCGAGCGTGCGTGGGGGGCTGCGTCCCCGGCACAATTTAGATTCAATAAAGGCAGCGCGGCCCAATCTGATTTATCCGCTCCCGGCCCGGGCCGCGCCTGCTCACCGCCGCCCCTATTACTCTCTGGAAAGAAACAATTCATTGGGATAATACGGCCGGCAAAAGGAGAAGGTCGCTGGCCCCTGAGACAATATTAAGCAGATACGCGAGATAGGTTATTAAATTCGAGAGCGCCGTAAACGCAGCCGTCAGTGCGTAAGCGATGCAATGCAAACGAGGGGCCGGGAAAAGGGGTTATGCCGCGTATATGGATGCAAGGAAATCTAATTTTGTTTGGCTAAGGGAAGCCTGCTCAGACCCTGCAGATGATGGAGTGTGTTAAGACGACGTATTGATCAGCGAAGTCCCTAACAGGGAGAATCCAGAGGCCGAGCCCTCGGGGGTGCAGACGCAGGCAGGTGTGTGTTTCGGTCTCTAGTGGAGGCCCTGGTAAAAACCGCAGCCTCGGGCCTAAAACACAGATGCGTCTGTAAGCGGGGAGGGAGGGAGGTGGGGTGTGCCACTGCAAGGCGGCGCCAAACACACGTGGGACTTGAGCTAACAGCTGGTTCGAGGTGTGAGCGTGTGTGAAGTTTTTAACATTTACACAGAAGTTTGGACCCACCCTCAAAATATTTTACAAAATTGCCAATATTCTCTGTTTAAAACAATGCTGTGCGATGCCGTTCCATCAGAATCACCACCTCTGGCATTTATCACAGCATGACGGGTCCACGGAATCATTTCAAGCTATTTTTGTACATTTTCGCTTTCAGTTCCTAGCATGGATATTAGTGGGTGCAACTGTGACAGATCGACTAAAACTATGAAAGCGCTCATTATTAATCGAGACTGTTATTGACATACTGAACACCGAAATAAACAAATTACTATGTAATTATGGCAAATTAGTGCTGACTTAAAAAAAAAAAAAAAAAAACAACTCCACAAGAAATCAAATAAACATAATATTCATTTAGAAGAGCAAAAGCAAACTGAGCATATTTAGTCTACAGTATGTCAAAAATGTAAACTACAGGGAAAAGTAATGCAACCGGAAATAAAAAAAAAGTCTATAAAAAAAAAAAAAAAACACCAGCACTGGAATACAGACATCTTTAGGTGTGCATATAAAGATGTGTAGTGACCAAATCATCTTCATCTACATACAAAGTCTGATGCCCATCTCCAAACCTTCCAATTGCAGCTCCTCAGAGCTCCACCCCAGGCCTCGCAGTCAAGACCAGACATCAACCTTCAGTAAAGTCCTCTGTGATTAATTACCCAGCACTGAATGGCAAATACATGGGGAGAGAGGGGCATTTTTCTCAGAGGGTGGGGGGCAGGAATGCCCCACTGTCCGCACCTCTGATCCCCCTGCAGGAGGCTTTGTTCCATCCGGGAAACCCAATCCTATTATACCCCCTTAAAATATCCTCCTGGGCTCCCTCTGACATTTCACTTGAACTGCACTGGCTGTGGTGAGGTTCATGATGACGATGACGATGAGGACCATGACTGCTAATCTGTATCACTGACCAGCTCGGCAAAACAGGTAAAGCGAGGTGAACGGGTAAGTTGAGGGGTGTGCAGCACTTGTATGTACATGTTAGCGTGTGTGATGTTAGGGGAGGCCGCAAGTGTGTGTCTGTGGGACGTATGGTCAAATTCCAGCAGGAGATACTGCCAGTGGAGGTTCTATGCACGTTCCTCGCCCAACCAGAACCACACAAATGCAAAAAAAAAAAAAAAAAAAAAAAAAAAGGAAAAGACTGTGACTGCAGAGTCTGAAACTGAGCAATAGAGACACCCTGTCTGGCGGCTTGGGGGAAGAAAATGAGCGAGGGAATGAGAGAGAGCGAGAGAAAATGACTGAAAAGGCCAAGGCCTCTAATCCACATGAAAAAAGCTCCACTTCACCCCAAAGCGCTGACAAATGTTTACTAACCAGACACACACAAGAGCAAGTATTCACACACACACACACACACACACACACTCTGCTCACACATTACTGGCAACACACAGCCGTAGATACAATTACCACCTCAAACAAAAAGACAAGGAAACTTCATCAAATGATGGCATGCTGGAGAAAAAAGGAGAACGATGGAGACAGGCGGGCAGAAAGAGAGAGCGATAGCCTGGGGAAAAATCTCAATTAGAAGCTGCACTTTGGATCCTGGTGCACTGGTAACCCCTCAGGAGATGCAAACACAAACTCTCACACACGAGCATTTCATATGGGGTCAAAACAAAGAAAAAACACAACAACGGCAACAAAGAAAGCAGCCGCAGCAAAGAAGCAGTAATTTCCCCTCAACTCACAGACACCGGAGCAGCACCCACAAGAAAATCGTCCTCGGTGTGTGGGTGTGTGTGTGTGTGGGTGTGTGTGTTTTCTCCCAACAAAAATGAGAGTATGCACATAATAAATGAGAGCTATCTACATGCATTTAATGACATGTGTATGTTGCTATATGTGTATTAAAAACCAGGGGGTGGGGCTGTGTGTCCAGCCGCCAATCAAAGAGAAAGTAAATGTCAGGCAGTGAGGGAATACGATAAATCAACAGCCAGCCAAACGACAAACATAATATTACATCAGCGTGCTGGGCCATTGGAAAAACGTCCCTTTAAATCAGAAATGCACTTTACACACACTCACTCACTCACACACACACACACTGCTAGAGCAGCAATCTGATGCATACACGCCTCAGCACCTGACCAAGAATCCACAGAAGAGAACAAAAGCGTCTCACCACCCTGTTACTCATTAGAAGCCCTGGCCTGTCGTCAGAAGAATGAAATAATGAGAGCAGGAGGTTACGGTCCCGCTGGTTACACTGCAGTGCCGGCACTGACCACTAGGTGGCAGGGCACACCTCTCACCTCCGTTTCAAGTTGGAGCGTTTCTAACAACCACCGTGTGTGCGAGCGCAAGTGTGTGTGAGGGTGAATGTGTGTGTGCATGCATGCTCAAAGGGGCTTTCGTGTATGTACCCCTATTAAAACCAGTTCATGTTCACCTTGTAAGGCATAATTTGCTGTGGGGGAAATTACAACCGAGCATGAATTTAATTTGCCCAAATTACACAAATGAATGGAAGAAACATAATAGAGAAATAAGAAATAAATTCAACAATTAAAGGAGGGTTTAAAATAAAATAATAATGCATATGCATGAGCAGAGTGAGATGTCTTCTGTTCCTTCTGCTGTTCGAAGGGCAGAGATGCATGCAGAGCCGCAAACTCTTGTCTAGGAGGAATAAAACTGGCTTTATAAACAGATCTTAAGCTGATGAGGGCAAATGGCTGCCCTCTTTCTCTAAATGAGGATTTACCAAACACTGTCACGAGCAAGTAAAACTTAAATGATATCCATTAAATATTAACAAACAAAACAATTAGAGAGAGATATCTTACAAATTCCATCAATTATTCATAAAGAGCTGTCTCACTGGATTTCTATTTTAAATTTCCTGCTACGTTCTCAGAAGACTTTTCAAAGGGGAGATCAATGCTGGAGAACGCAACGGCTTCACGTCTGCCTATTGTCCGCCTCGCTCGTCAGGTCGTTTGGAGTCCGGACGCGAACTTTAAATGGGGCCATTTGAGGTTTGGCTCCAATATTGCCTGAAATTAATTACCACGTTTGCCAATGAGACATGAGTCAAACTTATTTTAGCTGTTTTATCCGCAGCAGCAGACAGCTATTCCCGGGGAGAGGGAAATGCCACACATGCTCGTTCACGCTCACCAAGATCAAGACTGATCCAGACATTTTTTCTGATCAAATATTAAACTTAAGATCTCCCCATGCTTCAACCAACACTTTTTAAAAATCTGGTCGAAGGATAAACCAAAATCACCTTCTTACTGAGATTGATTAAATATTTTTTCTTTAGTGAACTAAATAAATCTAGAATAATTTAAAAACGGACATGAGAGATTTGTGTACTTTTCATATGTGCTTCAAGTTAAAAATGAATAATAACAGTATAGTAAGCTGACAATTGAAGTACACTGGAGTGGTGTACTTTTGTTGTATTCAGTAATTTAAAATAAACTGCTGAAATGAACTATTTTGTGAAGCAGTGCCACAAAACCACTGACAGCAAAAATGGATCACAAAAGCACCCTACATTTAAAAGCAGCACTAAAACGTGCCAGTTCTTACACAAGTAAGAATACAAAGACTCCAAAACCAATAAAAAAAAAGGGATTTCAACCAGTACATAAACAGCGCTAGATGGGAGGGTCACAGTCAATCAGTCACACAGTCACAAACAATCATAAAAAGCACATTCAGAAAACCCCGAATACAAACAGAAAAAAGCCACTACAAACCACTGGAGAAAGACGCAAGAACTGGTTCCTTTAACTGGTCATTTTAAGACCTGACTTCGTAAATCACAAAACTTTTCAGGATGCCATGCAACATCTCTATTGTTTGGAATTTGACAAATAACACAATTCTAAAAGAAGCCCCAACCAGACGGTACAACCCAGCTGAGCCAGCATCACAAGTGTAGGGAGAAACATAAAGACCTGCTCAAGGCCCTTCATAATTTGTCAAAGGCTTCAAACAATGTCATTAGAAAGTGATTACGGCATGTCCTCCAAAATGTCTAAACACGATAAATCAGTTCCATTCAAGAATAATGGAATACAATGGCTTTTTGAAGGCACAGATCCTTTCATGTGTGTTCTGCAGTCAAACAAGGCTGTGCTCTCACTCTCACTTCATGCTCTCTTCAACAGACAGTGAAAAGCATCATCGTATTAAATGGTCTTATGTCCCGGTGTCATTGGGCCGTACGCTTCCACCCGTGTGTCTGTGTGTCTCTTTTAGGCTGCTGTGGTGGGAGGAGCTTTGCCCCTGCCTAATAAGAAGTCCCTCATGGCTCACTGCTAGGGTCAAATCTATTTTTATTTATTTTACAGCACAACACCATTTATGTAATTCGTCTCAGTTTAGTGTGATGTTGAATTAAATCAATCATAGGAATGGAAGAAACATTTTTTGCAGATATCTACAAGCACTTTTCCAAAAATGAAGAGGTCTGTTCTATAAAGTTGAGCGACAATCATCTAAAGAAACCTACAAAGTAACCATGGGAGGCAGATGCCTTCTTATACATGGATGACCATACATAAGTATGAGAGTGGAGTGTTTGTGTGTCCTGTGGTCATAAGCAGGTTAAAGAACTTTGAGGTCAAGGGCAGCGTGGGCAGATGGCTTTAGGTAGAGGCCTTAAAGGTGAACACACACACACAAAGTCTTCCCCTCGCTGGACTCAGAGCAGGCCTGGGCTTACCACCTCCTCCACTTGCCCCAAAGCAAGGGTCCAGAGTCTTCCCATAATTCCACTGTACACATCTGCCTGGCATCCTCTGTTTGAGCAAGCATTGCCAGGATAGGTCATGAGCTGCCAAGGTCAGACAAGAGGACACACTTGCTGGTCAAGGAGCAAAGATCTCGGTGAACAGCAGCAGAGAAGAACACAGTTCACATCCGCTTGTGTGCGGAATTCGTACAGAGGCAGTGAAACCTCAAAGGCTAAAAGCACAGGCAAGTCGTCAATCTGACCAAACTTCAACCCTGACGACCATCTTCTCCCGATCCCGTTCTTTTTGTCTATGCATAGCCTCTTTCAGTTGTCCATTCACTCTTTGTATCAATCCATTCAGTTCTTCTTTCCTTCTGTTGCATCAGAACAGGTATCATATAATCAATGAGGCCGATTGTTGAACTTGCATGAGCAGATGCATGAAAGTGAATGTGTATTGTGTAGCTGCCTGTGCGTGTGTGTGGCAAATTAATACAAGAGGGTTAGGCTCCGTTTCAGCGGTGAAAGCTCAGGCTGGACCCCATTGTGAACGAGTGCGAAGGGGGGGCCCTCATCCTCGCACGAAACACAAACGCTGGGTGCTAATCGCCCATCAAACACAAGGCCGTCCACAAAGTCGGCCACTTGCAGCCCAGCGGAGGCGACGCCGGGCCATGTGCCGCTCAATAGACACAGCGGGACCAGGGACAGCACTTAACCAACAACCACCACAAAAGGGCCAGACGCACGGTGGTCCCTGGATTGTGCTCAGTGAAGCACCGTAGTCTAAGCCCAGGAAAGGGCACCATGCTGAGGAGAGACGGAGGGCCCGGGCTGGAGGGGTGGGGGCAAGGAGGAGAAACGGAGGGGGCCATATGGAGGAGAGAGAAGAAGAAGGGTGAAAAAAAAAAAAAAAAAAAAAAAAAAAAAAAAAAATACAACATAATCACTGATCTGATTATAAAAAAAAAATCTATTGAGGATTTCATGAAAAGGAAAACGGGTTACGTTTGTCATTTGAGTTTAGGAAAAAGTAAAAACGCATCCAACGAAGTAAGAAAGGAGAGGGACAGACGGGCGGCACGCGGAAGAGAGGAAGAGGCCGACGCCGTTTCCCCTGCCAAGAGCGCCGTGGCGGCCCAGCAGACCCCCTTTGCTTTTCTCTCTCCCTCCTTTCTCATCTCTTAATGCTTATTTTCATCACTTTGCTTAAAATATTGATAATCAATTAGCGCTACGTCTGTTTTGCTACAGAATCAGTGTCATGCTCTATCACGCTGTCAGAGCCAATTCGCCACTCGCTCCGCAGTTCTTTTTCTTCCAGTTCGTCCTGCTCCCCCCCCACCCCCCACTTTTTTCCTCGTGCGGCTCGGCGGCGGCTGCCTTTGGAGGAGTCATTAAGCGAGGAACATAGCCTGAGGTGCAATCACCTATTCTCTTTCATTACGGGGGGGGATGGCGAAGGTGAGGGAGATTATTAGAACTTTGGAATGATCACAAAGCTCGGCACGGCCTGTCAGATCCCCCCTACGTGTAATTCATCTGGCCGCCTCCCCGCCCGTACAGCCCCCCCCCCCAGCACCAGGGGTACGGAGCTGGACATTATTCATGATCAGCTGCAGAGAGCTGGAATATTCCGTCCGTGATGAAAAGGGAGCTGCCCCCTTTGACTTTAAAATTAACATGCCGGTGAAAAAATTAAGCGGCTGCAGCTTGCACTCATTTTGTTGCGATAGATACAGAGATGATGTCGACAGAATTGGTAGTGAGTGTGCGTGAGTGTGTGGGTGTGTGTGAGAGAAAGAGACAGAAATGGGGAAACCGAATCAATCGTTCAATCATCTATTGAAAATCCTAATACTGCAGTTAATTCACAGATGATCTGATGAGGCCTGGGAATTGTGTCAATTAAATATCATGACCGCGATCGGAACATTGCTAATGTCAAACATGTAAATGTTGTATCATGATATAACATACCACCAAATATTGCAATAAATTACCTGCAATATGTATACTAGCAGCCCCATGAAGAATAGATAAGATAAGATGATTCATTATTCCCACAAATGGAACATTTACAAATGTCTGCAGTGTTTGTATAATTCATTCTTAAATTCTTTTCTCACACAATATAAACAAGAAATCCTAATTCATCATATTAAAGATGAATTTCTTATTACTGTTAATCTTTTGACCATATTCAGATAAGATTTTTTTTTTATATAACTGGTATCTTTCACAGATAAAGACTGATACAGACAAGTACATGAGACGTGAAAATGTAGACAATGCTTTCTTGCAGTATGGGATGATATGCTGGATAATAGAGGCTGGCGAGAGGATCACAAGACACGGCAGGCAGGAGAGTCTCCCTTGGGTGTCTCTTCACATGAAAAGAGAACGGGGTGAAAAGAAGAAGGGCCCATCATTCGGCTAGTACACCTTAAGACTGGAGTTAAGCCTACGTTTGTTAGGCTTTTTATAGGGATTGAGAATCATACGATATCATATTAACCTGCTGTGCGTAACCGCGCTGAACCACTGCCTAACAACAAGCCCACGAGTTATGATTTTTATTCAGACATGGGGAACAACATTAACTGCAACTGAGCCTCACCTACCTTATTTACTGTCCTTAAGAGAGAATACTCTCATACAGATACTGATCGGAGGTATGGAGCGTGGTATAAATGGTATGCTATATAAATTTGGCCATTATGCTGGCCTAGCGCAGAAATATCCGCTCCTCGCGAAAAATGGCAAAGTCACATCACCTGAGCGAAACCACGCCTATTTGCAGCACAAGACAATCATGTCGGGCAAGAGCACAGAGCGCACAGCAGGATTTCCACGGATCTTTGAAGACTCCTAAATTCGAATTTCCAAGAAATAAGGTCTTAAACATCATTAAAAATGACTAGTAATCCTTAAATCCTTTAAAGGTCTTAAAAATATGGCAGACCCAATAAATAAAATCAAACAAGCCTTCAATCTGTCAGCAATCCGCCGGTCGCTGCTGACCTCTGGGTTTACTAAGGGCAGGGCACGTGTCAGGGCCCGATCCGTACCGCCGCAGGCGCGGAACCGATCGGGTAAAGGGTACCGATTGGGTACTTAAAGCATGCATGGAAATGACCAGGGCCGGTCCTAGCCTGTATGGTGTCCTGTGCAAAAAAAGTCCTTATGATTTTAAAAACAACAAAATAAAATCTTGGAATCCTGGAGGGACTGCATGATAAAATATGAACAAGCTTAGTGTTTTTAAATATTTTCTGGCCATATTTAAATATGTAAACTCCACAGTTGTATACAGACAATTTTATAGAATCCCTCACATCATACAAATACCTGATATTTCACTGGCCTTATGGGTGGGATAGAAAGTCCACTTTCCGTAGAATTGCCTAGATATTGTTTTATCTGGTATACAGTTATGATATATGTTGGTTTATCTGTAAAAATCATTTTGCCTTTGCTATGGATGCATGTTACCCTTTCAAAAACAGCTACATTTAAATTTACTTATCAAATTAAATACCGCAATATATACCATCTATGGTTAAATTTATACCGCAATATGAATTTTATGCCATATCGCACAGCCAGTTGGCACTTTCTGCCTCTGCTTACGATATGACTACGAAACATCTGTTAGTAGCTGATTGTGATCAGAAGACCATTTTTTCAGCCTCCATGGTGACGTGAGAGCATCATTAAAACTGTTGAGGACTGTGTGTGTGAGTGTTTGTTGTTAGCACAAGAGGTTGCAAACGCAAATGTGCTACAATGGCATGTATAAAAATAATGTAAAAATAAAGGACAGGAGAAAGCTTAAAAAAAAAAAACTGCATGATTTGACAAGGTTTGAAACAGGCACTTGGCCAGGGCTGCTGTTTATTGCAAATGGCAGACGGAGTTTACCCCGCCAGTTAGGGGCACAATGAGGCTTGACAGCTTTGTCAGGGAATTGGAGCGGTTCAGTGGCAGGGCAGAGATTCCGGATGAATCCCGGCCCTTTCATCTCCCAAACACAGGGTCCAGGCTCCCCAAGTCTCCCCGGAAAGAAATGGGAGAGGGAGAGAGAGAAAAAAAAAAAAAAAAAAAAACGAAACAAGCGAAAAAATTGCAATAAATAAATAAACATCCGCAGAATTAGATGCATAATTCAAAACTTGAAAAAAAGGAAGAAAAAAAAAAAAAGTTAAAAATAAACAAATAAAAGAAATAAAAGAAAAGATTTGTCCAATATCGGCATGAGCTGAACTGAGCGTCCCATTCCGTGTCCTCTGCCTTCATCTCTTGCTCTGCCTCCCATCAACGGCCTTCGTGAGCAGAACACGGCTGCATTTATGGCTCCGTGCGCTGGTGGTGTGACGCAGTGGCCGATGAGCGATAAACATGAATAAAGATGGAATGAGGATAAGGAGGCCAGGTGAAGAATCATAGCTGCGCAAGCTACAATTAGCCGCGCGTAAACTGCGAACGTCTCTGCAGTCCCTGCACGGAATCCGCTCTGCCTTTTTTTTTTCAATTTAGCTGATTAGTCTCCCCCTTGTGCATGAAGAGGATGAAGTATGAAATTAATCTTTAGCCCTGTTTTGTTGGGCCGCTCTTTGCTAACAATGAGTGCCAGTAATTAGCTCGCTCATTTTGGTTCCAGAGGATTTCCCCCTCCCCTCCTCCTTTTCTCTTCTTCTTTGCCGGGCGCATCCCTGTGCCAACCGCATTGCCTTTTTTGTTCCTGGCTGCTCTGAGCCGCCCACTCTGGCCTGTCCCAATCCCCCCTCTTTCCCTCCCGCTCGCAGTTTCCCTTCTTCACACCCACACAGGGCGCTGAAGAATGGCCGCTCTGAAGGCCGCTGTTTCAAGCCCCATTACTTAGCCCCTTGTTGGTTTGTTTCACGCAATTACAAAAGAGACACCCCCTTTCACGTTATTCGCAGAAGCGCTGCACTTTTTCTTCCTGCTGCCTTTGATGTGATAGCTGGGATGCAAGTGCCGGGCCAGGCTAAATCACATGGATTTTATTACATTTTTTTTTGTTGTTGTTTGTTTGGATATAGGCTTACCGCAGGCTTCATTTGAAAGTACTCAAGTCCCGGCCACGTCACACCCTCTAATCCAGATTAGCTGCTAACTTCAAATAGAGGCCAGATTCTGGCACACACAGACATGCATAGGCCACTAACGTCAAACATAAGACTATGTGCACGAAGAAGCATCTGAAGGACTCAGAACTGAGTGATCTCTGACACTATGGAGAGAAACAACAATGACAACCCCTGAAGGACAGCTCTCAAACCCTGACACTGTCTGGTTTCTATTTATCTACAAATGGCAAAAATGATCATATCATTAAACGTGTCAACACGTTTTTTTAGCCTTATTAGTTTCATTAACCACTTCGTTAACCAAAAGAGAGTTTGATGACTGGTTAGATATGAAATCAGATTTGTGCCAAAAACAAAACTTTCCTAATATCAAACAAAAGCACGACGCTGAAATGTAAAATAAGAGTCTGGAATTTGAACAAGCTACGTTTTTGCTCACATCTCGCTCTTTTTCATTTTTGCGTGTGAGACTTTCAATTTCGCTGCTCGCGTTTTCAGTTTCATTGCTGGCATTTCAGTCGCTTCGCACCATTTTACGTTTATGCTGCCTGAGGATTCGGTTGGACTTTTGCCACAGTTCTCTCCTGTGGGCGGGGCTTCACCTCATTGGCCAGCAGGTATCTGAGTGACAGCTCTGTGATGGGAAGTTCAGCTCTTTTTAGAGAGCCGGCGCTTGAATTATCATCTGGAGCGTAAACATGAAACATGAAAGCAGAGTGACTGAAACGCCAGCAGTGAAACTGAAAAAACGAGCAGCGAAATTTAAAGTCTCACAAGCAAAAATGATAAACAGCGAGATGGAAGCAAAAACGTAGGTTGTCAAAATTCCAACCTTTCATTTTACATTTCAATGTCTTATTTTTGTTTCAATATAGTTTCAAATTATTGGCACAAATCTGATTCCATAGTGAGACCTTTAAACTGAGGTTGAAACTGTAAATATTCAGATGGTTAATAAGAGGTGTGAACCTCTTCAAATAAAAGAGCTAAGGTCTCGTACACACGTGTGGATGCTTTGATTTGCTACAGTGAGCAGAAAAATGTTTGAATTGTTCTCTTCCAAGATGGTGGCCTGTAACCACTGGTAACTTTTCACAACAAAATACAGTGACAGAGGGTAAAGAACTAAACTGACATTATTTAATCAACTCAGTCAAAGCATAGAAATTAGACGGTTTCTATTGAAAAAGCTTACAGGCAATCAATACAAAGGCCTCTATTGTCAAGAAAAACATTTGTAATTGGAAACGATTTGGTGTAACTTTAGACCAGATTTACAGAACAAATATTTACTTTATGTCTAATACCTTTCTATTAACATTATTTTTATTAATAATTCAGGGAGAAATTGGTTAACAGCGGCATGTCAAATTTGTCAACTGAATTAAACTAAACATGCCATTTCACATGACCCTGATGGGACTATTTAGACTGTGTTCAGATTGTGAGAACTCTACACTGTGTGGACACTTCGCTATAATGAACAGAAAAACGATCTGTGTTCAGTCCGCACTCCCCTGACAGCACAAACGCCAGAAAACCGCCTGGTTGAGGCGTCCATGACGTCAGGTGAGCACAGATTGTAGAACATCTAAAGCCGCCTTCAGACCAAACGTGCTCTGGGCACCGCAGGGCCCTGCACAAAAAGTATGAGTGTCCCGGTAAGACAAATTTTATTTATCACATACGTAAAAAAAAAACAGAAAACAATAACGTATTGTGTAGGTCTCTGGACACTCAGAGAAATATCAGCTTTTCCTCCTTTTCCGCTTCTTGTGGATGTTTTGAAGTGGATTCTATTGGTTGCGCAAAAAAAAGTCGTGGCTGCCAGATGCCGTGCAGCGTGAAACTTCAACCCGGAATGGCGCTGTACTCAGGCCACCACAGTCACTACCGACCCTACTTTTTAACGAGAAATTCTATACTGCCGTCACAAAATCACCAAGCAACGTCATTGCAATGTAATCGATTATGTTCTGCACTGCATTGATGCAATATCGTCCATGTCTTCATCGCGATGCATCGATTATACGATTAATCGCAAACCCCCTAATGAACATGGTCACGGCTTTGTGGTGAGGCAGAGGTAAAAGGGCTGCAATAAATGAAGGCCGAATGAGATGCATCCTACTGTAATAAAATTAAATTTAAAAATCATTACTTCAACTGAAGTAATGGCCATTTAGCAGTAATTAGAACACTTGATAACAGGCTCCAAAAATTAATCGGTTTATAATTTCATCTGAATCCTCCTCTAAGTGCTTCTTAGTGGTTTAATAATTTCAAAATGGCCATCCTCAATCATTCACATTTCAATTAAATCATTACAGTTATACTGCTGCGTTGAGGGGGATAGTTTTTTAGTGCATTTAGGCAACTTTTAACACTGGATTTGCAGGACTTTCCAGTAGTAGTTTAGAAGTTTACATACACTCATAATGGACAGGAAAACCTTGACCTCAAAATTATGTGAAATTTATCTGCTTAAAATCCAGGTCTTTGCAAGAAAGCCAACACATTTAGATGAACTTTACCAACTTTGCCTAGAGAAAATGGTCAAATGTCCAGAGTACAATATACTCGAACACAGTGGGAACAAAATATAGGGCCAGTGGTGGCCTAGCAGGTAAGGCAGAATCCAGAGCCGCCAAGGTGCCACTGAGCAAAGCACCGTCCCCACACACTGCTCCCTGGGTGCCTGTCATGGCTGCCCACTGCTCACCAAGGGTGATGGTTAAATAAAGCTGGACTGTTCTAGCAGAAGCTGCTTTCAGACTAAACGCGCATGTTGCATGTTTTTCCAAACTTCTGGTAAGATGATAATGCTGTGCTGTAGATCTCTGGACATGCACAGCATGAAACTCCTACCCGGAACGACGCTGTACACAGATCAGGCAGCCACAGTCATTACCAGCACTACTTTTTAACGAGAATATTTATGCCGCCGCCAGAAACTCACCAGGCAACGTGAACCAACCTGAACACTTGCACCACTCTCACCTCACCACTTAACAGATCAGATATTAGAGGAGAGCTATTCTTTTCACATTTCAATTGCATCTCCATATATCCTCATATCTCTTTACACATTTGGTTTATTTATTGTCTAACATTTTGGGCATCATGGGGCTTCCAAAGGCTTTTGGGACAAGTCAGCAGCACAAACCCCTCAATACATGACCCCGACCCAGCCCTCCATTCACCCACTGAGACCCCCACCCCACCAAGGCCTGAGCTGGTTATCCACTGTTGAGCGACCAGCATCTATTGATCCTCTTTAAACCTCCTGAATAATAAATTCCAGCCCCCCTAAAAACCATCCCAGTTGGGCCTCGCAAACGGGTTTAAACCCCACTAATTACATCAACGCTGAAAGGAAATCATTGATCAACAGCATTATGGAAAATTGAACTGCCCCCCAAAACTGGATCAAAGTCAATGAAGTGGCTTAGTCAGCTCTTAGAAGAGAACTGCCATAGGGGGATAAAAGCTCAGGGACAGACACTATACCACAAAAGGCGCAACTGTACGCCAACCTAATATAGCACAAACATGCCTTCCAATGACCCTCACATGGTGGTAAACATTGGCCTTTAGGGTTAGGCCCTGTTTTAGAGTGTTAACAACTGCCGTTTAATGAATGTGGTGAAGTTCAGTCCGTCCTCACGGTTCCATCTGAACATAACCAGGACTGTCTGCTTAAGGCCTGGTGGTTGTGCTTCATTCAGCCAGATCAGAAAAACACAAAAGCACATCTGTCATCACTGCAGACAGAAAGGGTTGAACAAAGACACACAGTCTGTTCGTCTCTTGCGCTCGGGCCCAAATTGGACACAACATGCACACTTGTTTGAATTAGCATCAGGCACCAAAGTCATAGTTATGCTGCAGTCATTCACTCATGACATTCAGTCCCTATAGTCTGTATGGAGACATTAAAATATCAGGTTGCCGAAATTATATACAGTACAAGACTTGAGCATTTGCTGGGCTAATGCTAACCAGAGCAGCGGCCAGCCCTCGTTATAATGAGATTACACTACTGCGCTAATTTCTTTTCAAATCTCTGCAGGAGCGACCCCAGCCCTCCGTCCCAGTAAGGGGTTGAATCCAGGGCCCCTGCTGGCTGATGAGGCTCACTATTGGTATCATGAGACCCACTAAAGATGGCCCTTGGTCCCCTGCAGGGGATGCTTATGTCCACCTCATAAGCATTAAAGAGCTTGACTGCCTCATAGATCACCTGACATTGACACACTCAAAACACAGACAGGTGAGAGTGAGCTGGAAAAGTTTAAAACACACACATACAAAGAATACCATAAAAAAATGTGAAAAGTTGGGACACTTCCATGAGACTCTTGATAGTCAAATTGAATGCATCTGCTCCAGTTATCAATTATTTAGTGAATTAAACAATAACATAACAATGTATGCTGATTGTCTCTGACTAGGTGTCATTAAAATGATAATAATAATTCTGTTTGTATTAAACTTTGGGAAAATGTTACCCTACATAAATTGTTATGTATTAGTGTTAAGTAAATTGGCTAAAATCTTAAAACGGAAAATCCTTCAAACAAGTCAATAATGACAAAATGTCTTGGATTGAGAAAAATCACACTAGACCAGTGCGGAGCGAAAAAATATTACAGCGTCAAGTGTCTTTGCAATACTTTAGGTAATGACTGAGAATGTGTTGTGGCTTAAAGAGCAAAGAAAACTGGCTGCTGACCCTGCACTCGACTTTGGGATTTTCTTAGTTGGGTATCTCCTATTTTAACCAAATTCCCCCACAAGCCTCTTCGCTTGGCGCAGCGCCGGCAAAGAAAGTTAGAAGAGCAGTTTCGCTCACATTGTGGCCTAAATCTTCTTAGCTGCAAATCCGTAGATTACATTAAGTGACATAAGCATAGAGAAATGGGAGGAATGGGTTTACACAGGCATTGTCTAACTAGGCTTTTCTACAGGAATTTGCTGGCCTACTGTTTTCAGAGTAAAAAATGATGGATAAAAATACTGTGTGCCTTTCGTAATTCTCAGGCTCCTCGTGAGGATTTGGCTGCGCCAGTGTGTGGTTTGAGTCCATCACAATGGGCAAGAGGGGAAAGCGGAGGGGTTGAGATTATTTTCGGGGGCTGCCTCCTGCTATCGCGGCATCTTAAATGTGCGCGATTACACCAATAATCGGGAGCGGCCCACACTAAAAGATGTCTGGGGATAGGAGATAAAACCATGTTCGACAGGAAACCGGAGAAAGAGACAGAGAAAGCACAGTGCAGAGGAGGAGGGAGAGGGCTTCAGATTACCGACACAATAACAACCAAGTCCTTTATTCCAAAACATTTTTTCCCCTCTTTTAAAAATGTCCCTCTATCCACTGATCCATATTTTTGCCCATCCACAGCTGGCAACAGGGGCCAAGTGGAAGTGTGTTAACAAGAGCATCGGGGGAGAGGAGGCAGGAGAAATCCTCGGCTAATCGGGTGGATTTGCTGTTTGCGTGTATTGGGGGGGAGGGGGTTGGGGGGATTATATGTCTATCGTTAGATGCTCATCCTCCTCATATCGTCCCAGGGTGAATGGTGGAGAGAAAGCCTGTCTGGTGTTACAGGAGACACACAAGGTCTAGGTGGGAATTAACAAACATCATCTTTCTCTATTTATCTGCCTCCCCATCTTCTGTCTCTTCCCTCCTATATACAGCGCATTCATAAGAGCGGTTCAGGAAGTCTGAAACTCCCAGAGCTTAATCTGTATTGTCGTTTCCTGAACAGAACCTATGCATCACCTCTCCTTCTGAACTCCTTTCTTTATCTTGGCATCACTCTTTCCCCAAAATCCTATGACAGCGACTCCCCCAGCTACCTGTAATGGTTGCATTGCCAGTAAAGGCCTGGAGCTATTAGGACAAGGACAGTCACAGCTTGGGGTGGGGAGGGAATATGGCCATGGAGCACGACATCGTTACCACACTGCAGGTTTTACATGAAGAAAATCTACAAGTTAGTCAGTCTCAATATCCAGAGGATAAAAAATTAATATCAAATTAATGATACACAAATGAAATAAGGCACAGATTAAACAAGGACATTTTTTATTTCAGAAGAACATATGGATATTATTAATTTATGGTAAAGAATGTGAAAAAATTGTGTTTGTGGCAAAATATTTCATCAATTTATTACATAATGTGTATTTACTCCTAATTTCAGGTATTAATATTGGATTAAATCCTTTAAAGATATAAATCCTAAATAAATAAAGCATTTTTTAAAAATAAATGTTATTCCTCTGACAATATTGGAGGATTTGACAACGTGTATTATTGAATAATCACTTTTAAATATATTTGTATTGCTATTATAATTAATTTTGCCCTTTTACAACTATATTTAACTTCTCTCTACCATATCCTAAATTTAAACAGTCACATATCCTCAATTTCTTAGGTCAGCCCCAACCGGAGGTCGCTCCTCTATTTTCCAGACCGTTTCTGCACTCATTCATCTCAGCCTCTGAAACCTCCTCAGATTGCACCTAAAACTGGCTCCAATAAATGAGATCTCTTTAAACAGGCACAATAAAATGTCCTGCTGGCTAAGATGATTGATGCATGTGAAAAAAGCCCGTCTTCACTCATAACCCTTAAAACATGCTTTACATTCTCAGCGTACAGCATTGGGCTGGGAATTGGGCTGGGAGTGGAGAATAAACTGCTCAGAAGGGTGAGATTGTGCACACAAACACATATTAATTACACACACACACACACACGGGTTCCTGAACATGTGCAAGGCAGATGCTGAGCGAAATCTTGGTGACAGTTGAAGGCTCAGACAGAAATACCTGCACTGTGCATATGTATGCACGATATTAAACTAACATTAATTCCAGTGCCACACACTCCTGTCGGAGATGAAAGAGGAGTACTGTAATTTACACTATTTATTTATCCTTAAATTGGAGGGATTGGCCTGCATTTTTCAAGGGCCTTGATTACCACGATAGCTAATTAGGCAGAAATATGCAACTTTAGGAAAACGGATGGATTAATTAGTTGTTTATTTCTCTTGACCCCCGCCCAGGGTTAGGAGGGGTAGAGTGAGAGAGAGAGAGTGTGCATGTGTGTGTGAGTGAGAGAGAGATGGCTTTTTCACTGTGCCATCAATCTCACAGACAGCAAGTTGATGTCTCTGTCATCAGTGGACTGTACCACGCCAGCGTGGGGATGAAGATTGCTATGTCTAAATGGATCCTATTGGGCAGACCCAGGTCCAAATGTATCAGGGAGGGGTGCGTAAGTAAAGATGAAAATCACTTGAGTGTCTAGGCATAGAAATAGACCAGGTAGAAGCGCCTTGATGGTGTCTGTGTCAGTTTTACTAGCCCAAATGGACATGGCTACTTGTAAATTATATTGGGATGAGTGGTTACACTCATAAAGTTTGATTGTTTTCCAACTCTGAAATGTGAAAAGTGATCTGCAATGAGCACTTAAGGGCCACTTTAACATAAAAAGTCAATTACCTAACTCTAAACCTCACTTGTTAAAAGGGCAATGAGGTTACCAGACTTTTCAACTGATAGTTTCAATAAGGGATTTGCAGCATTTGAGATGTGAAGGTCCACTTCACCAAAAATATTAAATGTGTTGAAAATACAAGATATAAACAGTGTATTGTTAAATGTATTTATTTATTTATTTTTTACAATGAGCCATGTTTCTCAAATATTAAAACTTTCATTGTTTCAGTCTTATCTGACGGGGAAAATTAAGATATAAACAAATCCATTATGAATTATACAGTGCTGTAATCATAATCATATGAGACTAAGCTCTTTGGATCAGTACAGTGAGTAACATACAATAAAACTAAGACTAATAATTACCAAAATTCAGAGCAGCAAATTAAGACAAGACATTCAATATGATGTATTTAATGTCAGGACATAGATCAGAAGTGGATATTCTGCACATGTATAAAAACACAATTCTGTCTGAATTCATGCCCTCTCTGTTTACCCACAGTTGGTTCTACCCATTCATTTAGGAAAATGAACCTTTGTGAGCATGTGTGAAGCTGTCAGTCCTGCTGAATTCCTTCTGAAGGAGCCTGAAAGACATTATCCGGACACTAGCGTGAGACTTGTCTGCACACTTTTCTCTAAATCAAGCCATTCTATCACTTAGTCTCTATACAGAGTGGGTGAAGGGGTAAGAAGAGGTGAAATCAGGATTGCTAGAGAAAATGACATGAAATTAGGAGTTCATTAGTGCAAGGATTGAGAGTGCTGGAAGGAAATGGACATATATATGTGTGTATGTGTATATATAAAAATAGACACACAACGCACACACACACAAGCATTGACAAGGGTTAAAATGCCTTATTAGGCAGGACAGGTGTCTAAATATTTATCAACCCAGCAAAGTTTATTCCTTCATTCTAAAAAAACTAAAAACTAAAGGACCCCCACTAATGTAATTAAAACCAAGAACTGCTTGAAATGAAAGTTGAAGCCAAACAAAAAGACTAAAGACTTTTATTTGTGAAGCACACAGGTACACACACGCACACTGATATACAATTAGAGTTAAAAGTTCGCATGTACCTACAGTGAGGACTAAAATGGAGCCAGTTTGAAGAATTCAATGCAAGAAACCTGTTCAGGATTTGTTGTATCAGGAGAAAGTGAAGTATGTTTGATTAATCTGTTTGAGAGTCGCCTCTTTTTACCTTCACGGCTGCTTTGTTCACTATTGTCATCATCAAAAGCTGCTTCATGAGATGCTCATTAACACGAGTGAATGATAAGGAATTAATCAGCGTAAACCTTCAGGACAGTTGCGTTGAACCATCCCCGTTGTCTAACTTGAGTGTGAAATGCTGCAATCACAGCAAAAGCTTCCTTCCTCAAATGTCCAACTTTTTGACTTGTATTTTCTCTTTGTTAATTACATAACCTCCCGTGTGTTGTTTCGTAATCCCGTGTCTTCAGTTTTGTTCTACGATGTAAAAAAAAAAAAAAAAAAAAAAAACATCAAGATGAGTAGGTGTGTCCTACCAAGTTGTATGGTACACTAAGGATCATCAGATAATCAATGTATTCAAAACTACTTTTAATATCCATATAACTATCTCACCACCAATACCCCTTTTTGCTGGTGATCCACAATGGCATAATAATCACACAGTCTCTTTTGGGTGGGTGGGTGTGTGCTGGGAGGTGGGGCCGTGCCCCTCTATTAATCACAGCGTTTAATAAATCCACGTCTCCTCGGCCCCCACATTACTCACAGCGCTGGGCTCAGCGCAGCGGGCTGGGAGTGGGGACGCGGGTCAATCAGAAACTCATCAAATGCGTCATTTCACTTCTCCATTTAGACAAACAGGCCGGCCTGTTTATGGGAGGGATATCAGGTGCTCCGGTATTAGGCACGAGGCGCTGAAAACAGCAGAGGCATTAATCAGGACCTGATTACGCCCCGCTCCGAGGGGCTGTTTATTCTAATTTCATTCATTTCGATCAACAGAGCAAACACAAAGCGAAAGACGGCCATTAGCGGAGCGGCCGGGGGATGGCACAATTATTTCCTCATATTAAATAAAAGTGATGATGAATGGGCCGATGCTCAACTAAAACAAAGAGGTTTTTATTACACCCATTTAACCCCCCACGTCATACACTGTAAATGATTGAGGGGGCGTATGGGTTAGTGAGGAAAAAGAAGGAGAGAGGAGAAAGATTATTTTGGAAAACTTTCATAGCATTGTTAAAAGTCAAAAATATATTATGAAAATAGAAAAAAAAAGATTATTCAAAATTAATCAAGAACAAATGACACTCGTTCCCCCTTCAACGAACCCAAACTTCCAAAACTTCCGCAAAAAGTGAAGCTTGTTAGGTGCCTTGTGAAATGAGGGTGAAGGAGTGGGGAGCGCGGGCCAAGGCAGAATGGACTTCTGTTTTGATCATGTATATGCTGCCACCAGACAGAAGGGCATACTCATAAACACACACACACACACACACACACACACACACACACACGTGCAAACAGCACGGTGCCACACACTGCCCTCTACTCAGTCATTAATGGAACACATACAAACAGCCCACACGATAGAGCACTCAGACCGACACACACCAACATATTCATGTATACTAATATACCAACAGCATTAACTGTATGCGCAACACACGTCACAGAACACTGCACATTTAATACTTTAGTATTTCCATCTGTAATCGCTTTTAGAATGATGGAAGCTAGTGCAGGTTTGAGTGGAACACATGCACAGCTTCTCCATTATCAGTCCAACTTTAGTGCTTTTGGGCAGCAGTGACACAGTCAACATCAGAACCACTGACATACTGGGTGTCTGTGTGTGTATGTGTGAGCATTTTTTATCTTGGCCTCTATAGCTCGTGAAGAACCTATTTACATGAGGGATGGTTGTCTTATAATCATATTACCGTATTAACTATATTATATTAAATATCATTTCGACAGTCCACACACTAGGGGTGTGCATTGGCAAGGATCTCACAATACAGCGCGTGTCACGATACAATTTTGTAATACTGTACTTATTGCCATATTATACAGTTAACTGAAAATGTAAAAACAGAGCTGATACACAAGATGTTCTGTACGATCTATGTGGATCACATTAGATTCATAATTTGGCCAAAAGAACATAACATAGTTTTGGATTAAATCTGTATTGATAAATTGTTTATATTTGATGTTCCTGTATCGATATAATAAAACCACGTAAAATATCACGATATATTGCTGAATAGATCTTTTCTAACACCCCTACCACACATAGACTCTTCAGCGTTACTGAAGCCACTCTCAGGCCATTCCCTGCAAAATACAATCCACATAGAGAGAGGGAGAGACACACACACACACACACACACACACACACACACTTCCTACTCAAACAGCCCCGAGCATACCAGCCAGCAGGCCTAGGTAATTAAATTACTTAGCAAAGTTTACTTAACAGTAAATGGTTAGCAAAATTTAAGGTGATTGCAAATTTGCTTTCATTCCACTTCAATGGCAGGCCTGTTTGAGGCTCGTCTGCAAATAATTAGCGCATACATTTGCATCAAAATCGTTTATGCCATATGTTGAGAAAATTATGGAAAGCAGCAAATTAAAAATATTCCTTCTTTTTCTGTTATGGAAATGTGTACACATTGAGACTGTGAGAAAAAGACACACACACACTCACCATGTGGTTTAAAATACCAACAACGGAGACAAGGAGAAGGAGGAGAAAGGAGGGAGAGCGAGAGAGAGAAGGAAAGAAGGGAAGAAAAGGACAAAATGACTGTTTGGATGTGAACCTAATCCCGTTTCAAGGGTCTACCAGATGCTGTTTGAATTTTGCTAGTAAAAAAAAGTGAGCAGCACATCGCACACATACACATGCACGCACACACACACTACTGTACTCTTCCACAGTACTCCAGCAGGTCATACGCCTGTCACCAGGAACTACCCAGAAACAATTACACTGTTCTCAACATCCATCTCAACAATATGAAATTATAAGTTATGAATGATAATGAAAAACAAGCTCGACAGATTTCAGAAAATATGGAGAATTTTCTGGAAAATAATCTTTAAATAGATGGCTAGAAACGATGACAAAGATTATATTTTGTTCTTATTCATTCGTTTCTATATTTATTTTCCCCTTTTTTTTTGCATGTGTAATTAATATTAATAAATAACTAACTAAATAAACAAATAAATACTATATGTTGCAAAAGAATTGTCACACTATGTTATCACACAACAAAATCCTCCACCCTGCACATCATGCTCAGACCTTTCACATACACACTGGTTTAAAAAATAGAAACAGAAAGCCAAGCGCCAACCTCCATCCAAGCATGACTATTATATGAGTGGTGGCACTGAATCAAACTCTGTCCATAGGTTACAGGTTATCAGAGTTGCTCTGGAGTTTGTGCAGTGTGCTTGGGCAGAGCGCCCTCAATTTCATTTGTGGTTTTATTATTGTGTGCTACATGGAACATTACAAACTACACTATCTGAGAAGTTTGTAACGCCTGAACATTTACAGCCCAACCCAACCTCCAAATGAAAAAAAAAACTGCAGAATTAGAATTCAATAAAAAAGGTTTAAAACATTTTTGTTATTCAAATTCATAAACTATCACAAGATTATGAGATATATAAAATATGGGATCTTATTTAACATAAATGTGTAGCCAACCAAACGTGGCCCTATGGTCTTTGCACTCACAAAACAAACATTAAAACCCCTGCTTCAGATGGTTGAGAGCACCGCATTTTGCTCATTCATCACGCTATTTTAGTCTCTCATCCCTCCATCCCTCACCCACAGCTCACTGTTCGTCCAATAATCTTAAGTGAATGGCCAGGCTCTCAGATAAATAAAAGCTTATTCAGGTATTCCGGCTCTTGTCTGGTCTAACGCAGGCCGATAATCACAAGTGTTGACTGGAAGTGTGAGGTAATCACACATAAATCCTACAGATCAATGGCAACACTCCCCCTAAATTACAAAGCACTGCTCCACAATTAGCCAGCCTGTCAGCCAAGAGGAATTCCACAGTCATGAAGGGGGTTTGGGAGCCTGTGTCTGTTTCTGTCTGTATATGGGGGTTGTAAGGCAGCGGGTAGATGGGTAGAGTCTGTTCTTTGACTTTCATCAGCACCGGAACCAGAATCCCGTATTCTGGTTGGCCAACTGAAGTCACAAACAAACAGTAAGTGGCTGCATCATCTTCCCATAAAACAGCAAAACCCGAAAGGCGGCGAAAGAAAACAAGTGACAGAAGAGAGTGGAAGACAGGAGAAGACAGGGGTCAAGAGAGAGCACAGGTCATACCAACCAAATGAGCCTATTAGTTCCAGTAAATGAACAACTCCGTGTGCATGCCACTGTGTGTGTGTGTGTGTGTGTGTGTGTGTGTGTGGGGAGGGCGTAAAGTGACACCATGCATGTGTGCGGTCTGCCGAGTCTACATCTGTTGCAGGGACCCCTGCTGACAGACGATCCGCACACACACAGAATTGACAGAATTAGCGACACATCACACAATGTCCACCTTAACCATCATCATTCTAATTCACAAACCTAAAACTAGTTAAAGCAAGATAAGTAAAGGTGTTATAATGTTATAAATGCTATTTAAATAATCTTCATTGCTTTAATACATGTACACTTTCTTGTCCCTAAGCAGCAGAACTCTTTATAAGGTACTCACGTCAAGGGTCACAGCAAACACTGTTTGTATAAAGGGGCTGAAGTTTTAATGACCTTTGATCCCTCAACTCTTTTGTCATGCTGGCATAGACCAAGGGGGTTGTTCGCTTCACACTGACACCTTAAATCATTTCAACTACAAGAGCAGAAGGACAGACGTTATTACATTTACTCAATTAAGGTAACAATAAAGTATTTATACATGTATACAGATACGTAGTACAGTGCAGAAATTCGGAAATTGTTCAGGCATAAGTAAAAATTATTATAATTATTACAGTTGCAATAATATAACTGGAATTTAAAAAAACTGTTTATATCCAGAGATCTGGTACAAGAACTTTGGGTTGTTCTCTCCCAACTCCACAAACAAATACATGTCTGTGTGTGTCAGAGGGAGAGGGAGCGAGTGACAGGAAAAAAAGAGACTGTTACAACAGACACACACAAGTGCTTTTTTGGAAAACTGTGTGTGTGCATGTGTGTGTGTGTGTGTGTGTGTGTGTGTGTTTGCTCAGTGGATTACGGCAGCTTTGACAGAGGAACTGAGGGGCTTAATCAGATCTCATTATGATCCTGCCCCACTGAACAGACCAAGCCAGGGACATTAACACAACTAACCACACACACTCCTGCCAAATGTCCCAACTCCACAGTCAACCGATTACACCCCTCCTTAAAAAACAACTGAAACCAAAAACATTATTCTTATTTAACATGACAGACAGACAGACAGATCGATAAATTGCTTTTCGAAATGGCCATTATATTTATGCAATCTGGGAGTGTACTTTCTTTTTATTAAATTATATGTCTTAGATATATTACATATATGTACAACCAGGGCTCACATTTGAAAATTACTGTGTCTATGTCTGTGTGTGTGTCCAGTAGCAGTAACCAGGCAATGCAGGAAGTGACCCATAAACATATCGGCACAATGCTTTCATAGAGAGCCAGCGTAGGGCCCCAGGCGGCCCCCCTGGGGGCTCAGAGCTTCATTACAGCCTGCAGAAGCCCGGCCACAAAGGGCCCCGAGCCGCTTACGCCAAGATGATCTGCTCACACTCACCCAGAGAGTCAATCCACCTCCAGCACACAAAGACATGCGCACACACACAACCAAGGGAGGGCGGAGCACAGGGGCAGGATTTGGGGATCTCTGGAGACCCTCATTCAAGACAGAACGAGTGAAAAAAGAGAGACAAGAAGCAAAAAAAAAAAAAAATGACTGGCGGCTGTACAGACAAGCAGAGAGGCTTAAAGCATGGAGGACATTACCATTGTAAAAAGCCCCCAGCATCTGCTCCTCCACCCAGGCAGGGAGAGAGTGAGAGAGAGAGAGAGAGAGAGAGAGAGAGGGAGGGAGGGAGATGACCTGGACATCTAAGTAAGCAGTTTAAACAGATAAGGAAGGTGATAAGAGCAGCTAAACCAATGTTGATCATTTCAAGACAAACTGAGCCACACACACACACACACACACACATCCTATAGCTATCGTATAAGTGATAGGGGCACCTTCTCAACACATTTTCCATTCAATTTATGACAATTTATAACAACTTGGGACAATCTGAAGAATCCCATGAGAAATTTCAGCCATGATCACAAACTCATTTCGAGTTCACTGCTATGCTGTTTATGAGTATTTTTAAGGAGATTTAAGTTTGTTAAATAGTTCTGACATCTGAGCATTGCTGGTTGGGTGGTGGTGAATTTGGTTGTAAGTATGGTGCAGCATGAAAGGGGGCTGAACATTTATTTTTGTCAGTTCAATGTGTGGACTGAGCAACGCCGTTTTCTTTCCAATCCATATGCTGCCTTTTGTGGGTTCATGCATTTAAGTCATGATACAGATGAAAAGGATAAAGGCTCCGGCATCCATGACACTTGTGTGGATTAAGTGGTTAATAAAATTAAATCAGTGACATGGAAGACATATTCATAATTCGTTATCAGTAATTATGCACGTTTTTGAGCACACGCAGAGTGTTTGGACGCAACATGAACAACTAAAGTCCCATTTCTAACTAGATCATTTAATAATATGGATTTTTGATTGTGTTGATAGTGTATAGGTACACCAAGCAACAAGTCTTTGCAGCTGAGCTGGTCGCTAACCCAGCAGTGAACCATTGCATTGGCATCAAATGGAGCAAACCCCACCCAGATGTGCGACGGGTATAAGCGCCCCATGCACAATTCCTCTGTAAGTGTGTTTAGTTTATTGCAGAGTGTGACGCTGGACCAGTAATGGGTGTCGGGCAGTAGTGTAAGCACACATCACAGAGTCTCTTCATCACAACCCATTTCTCCTGTAGCGCAGCATGGGCAGAGCAGGAGGAAGTGACAGCGCTTCATAAACAATAATTACTCACAGGACAGGTAAACGAGCCAATTCCCCCTCAGCGCCTTTCCTTCCCTTCCTTCTGATCCGGACTCTCGTTTTCGCCCCACTCCCTCTTCTGCCTCCACCTGTGCCCATTTCAGCTGTACGTTTGCCCTTCTTCTGCCCAGATGTGTGGAGTACACTGCGGTAGGTGTTAATAGCAGCACATGGTATGTTTGGCTCGTAGATGATGTATGATTTCTGGTACCTTAATATGTTTCCTGTGAGAATGACAGTTGAGCACACACACACACACACACACACAATTTAAATGCAATAGCAGGCTGTCACATCTGGTACATAATCAGAGCCTTCAAACACAGCAGCGCTGAATACACACACAGCCAAATGATGACATATGACTTTCTCACACACACACATCTGAAAGTGATGGGCTGAGAACACGAGCCATGCTCTCATACACACACACACACACACACACACACACACACACACAGACAGTCCATCAGCCTGTCTAACGTGCATTACTAATAAGCCATGATCCAACTAGAAAATAATTAGAGCCCATAACTTTGTACATCATGGCGACCCCACAGCGTGGTGTCAATCAGGCTGTCAGAATCAGTGGTGCGGTGTATGCTCACCTTGAACGTGATGTTATTAGACCAATCTACAACAGTGAGGAACTTTATGACACTGTTCCATGGCTAATTCGCTTGATCATCATCTGTTTGAATAGGCGGCCTTGTATTCAAGTAATAAGGAGTGACTGCACCATGCTACAGTATAACGGAAGGACTGAAAATTAATCCGTACAGGTGTAATGCGATCACAGCACAAAGTGACAAACATGCAACTGCTTTTGTGATTGTCCCCTTAGTTGCTCTTGATTGCAAATGCTTTGGATTTTGATAGAATACTGAAGCATAAACCCTTAACAGGTTTTGCAATTAAATTAATTATAATGCTGAGGTTTGATTAGGTGGAACTTTCATTTTCAGCAGCACTCTGTACAGAGGAAGTGGTTCCCTTGAAATAACTGAGCAAAGGCTAACAAACGTGGGATGGACAAAATGTACCTGAAATCCTTTTTCCCTTTCTTCTAGAGTGAAGGGGATCTCTTATAGACACCGACACCGCAGCAGTTCATGAAATCTATTTATATTATTCAGTAGAGCTGTACTGAATATTATAAAGAGATTAATACATGAATGTGGTCAACACTTTTTCCCTATGTGTTTAGAAGAAAACTGCGGGGGTTTTTTTGGTGGTGGTGAAGTTTGAAAAGGCCTTGATGAGGTTCCAAACTTCTTGTTCCCGTAAGAAAAGCTTTAAGATGGAGTCTTGCTCATATGGCATTTTTGAAAAAGAGCTTTGTCAGGCACTTTAGGCTGATATAACGGCCACAGTTCCCAGTGTTTTGTACAGGCCAAATTGCTTTAGACAACTCAACTGCCATGATTATTAATGAGCCCAAATTTTATCCCATAAACACACGGAATCCACCACAGTTTCGGAATGCTGGCGTAACTGAGCATAGCCAGTCTCGACTATTTTGGAACTGAAGCTTGTCTGCTAAACAGAAAACTTTCAGATTCAGACTGCTGCCATGGCAGCGGAAAACCACAACAGGTTAACCGCGCCGTCAGATGCAATTACCTTCCTACACACACAACTGATACATTCCACACACAACCACACTTGGGAGTGTTTACATGTGATCTTCATGTGTTCTGCACGCAGCATGTGGAACTAGTGGGAACTGGGGATGAAAGCCCATCAGTTGGAATATAAAAAGGCTAAAGTCATGCAGAAGAATACAATATACATTTGTTTGCACATTTCACACAATAAAACACGTCATTAAATTTTGATTGGAATTTACAATTCATGTCCAACTATGTCAGTGAATGGTTATAATAGTAAGCGAGACTGTTTAAAGTAAAGGTTATGAGAAATAGTTGTAGGATGACCATTTTATTCTGACTCCTCTGATTAAAATTTCCACTCATTATGAGGACAGATGACTTTAATGAATTGTACTGAATGCCTTTATGTTCATTTGGGCAAGAATATTCAGGGATTAGAACGGACACTTTACCTGCTGCCTGGAGCACCAGCTGGAGTCGAGCCTTGGCCTGTTCAGCAGGTGTCTGCAAGGAAGAAAAACAAACAAAGCTTTTAGCTAATGCTAATTAGGGCCTTTAATTGGGCTGGAGACTCTACATTAGCTACTCATTAGTGGTGTGACAGTCAGGGCTTGAGGCCTGAGTTGGTCAATGCACCTCATTTCCCATGGAGTCGAGGGAAACAAGGAAAACAGAAAAAAAAAAAAAAAAAAAAACGCACGGATGTGGCCAGCTTCACTACAAAGGCTTGTGAAGTACCAATGATTAAGTGCTATTATTTTCTTCTACT
The DNA here is from genome assembly GCF_900700375.1 of Denticeps clupeoides. Lineage (NCBI taxonomy): Eukaryota > Metazoa > Chordata > Actinopteri > Clupeiformes > Denticipitidae > Denticeps > Denticeps clupeoides. Next base: position 6,654,812 of record NC_041725.1, on the reverse strand, counting down.
ATAGTCAATAAAACACTGACGATCACAGTACAAAGATTATGATATCACTATCACTTATGTTGATTAGATCACTATCACTTACATTGGTAGATTCTCACTGAAGGCATCAAAACTATGAATGAACACATGTGGAGTTATGTACTTAACAAAAAGTGGAGACCTGGCCTCCACAGTCACCGGACCTGAACCCAATCCAGATGGTTTGGGGTGAGCTGGACGCAGAGTGAAGGCAAAGGGGTCAACAAGTGCTAAACACCTCTGGGAACTCCTTCAAGACTGTTGGAAAACCATTTCAGGTGACGACCTCTTGAAGCTCATCGAGAGAATGTGTAAGAGTGTGCAAAGCAGTAATCAGAGCAAAAAAACTAGAATATAAAACATGTTTTCAGTTATTTCACCTTTTTTTTGTTAACTACACAACTCTGCATGTGTTCATTCATAGTTTTGATGCCTTCAGTGAGAATCTACCAACATAAATGGTCATGAAAATAAAGAAAACACATTGAATGAAAAGGTGTGTCCAAACTTTTGGCCTGTACTGTATACAAACACATACAAACATACACACAATGGGGACGGTTTCCAACATTCCTCAAGGTTTATGCTGAACACTTATCTTTCACTCATGTTAATGAGCGTCTCATGAAACTGCTTTTGATGACAATAGTGAACAAAGAGGTAAAAAGAGGCAACTCTAAAAAAAAACTTTCTCCTGATACAACAAATACTAAATATGTTTCTTACATCGGAATATTCAAAATGGCTCCACCTTAGTCTCCATAACTGCCACAGAGTAGGTGCATTCAAACTTTTGTCTGGGGGTGTATATGTATTTGTATGTATGATCATACGTACTTTTTTCGTAAATCATACATCAACATATTCAATGTGTTTTTTCAGGTATAAGAAGCATGTGAACATTAACTGGAAAGGCAACTGAAAAGCATCTATCACACATTGCAATTATATAATATGCAATTGATGATCAATATTAATGATGGCATAAATTGGTTACTGTAATTGGGATACTATTTTCAAATAAAATATGCTGAATATAATTTAAAATTAGTCTTGATTACTACTATTCATAAATTGTGAATTTCTGTGTGATAAATTAAGTCTGTGTGTCTGTCTGTATCAGACTGACAATTGGCTCACTCTCATAATACAATTATTATCAACCTCCTACCATCCTCCTTAAACAAAACTATTCATGTTTCTAAAGAAGAGCGAGCCCTGGAAAAGATAGGATTACTTTATGAAATGTGATGCCTGAACATGGCCCTGTCTGGCCTCTTTACAGCTAAATAGCAGTAAGAGACAATCAGAAGAGCCAAGATAAGGCATGAGCAGCAGTAAGCAAGTAGTCACAGGAGTGACCCTGAAGTGCGATAAGAGGGCAAGTCAGTGTATCCAACAACATAATAAAAGTCTGATTGTGCAAGTGTGTATTGTGAACAAGTTGTGTGTCTGACAGTTCCATTGAAAAAGATCCTCTCATTTTCCCATTCCATTTTTTTCTGTTTCTGACACTCCTCAAAAAAAAAAAGAAGCAGGGTGTAATTCCAATATCCCCGCTATTAGATTTGAGCGGGTTAATTGTCAAGAAAGAAGGATTGTCGGGTAAGGAAGTTATAAAGGCGGCTGCGGTATGGATTGCTGGTGTCGGTGGGAGGTGGCTTGTTATAATTCTGACGCGCAGGAGTGTGTGTGTGTGTGTGTGTGTGTGTGAGTGTGTAGGATTAGGGAGAAATTAAATGCTAATAGGATCAAATTTGAATGTGAAGCCTGCGAGGATCATTTCCACGGCACCGACGACGGGCGACGGCACTGACAGCTCCTGCCTCACATTATTCAGCAGAAATTTGATTTATCAAACTGTAAACTTGTCACTTTGTAAAAATGTCATTTTCGGCGGCGGCGGGGGAAATATAATGACCCGCTCTTAATGTAAAACTGTCACTCTGCTGTGTCTTAGATGACAAACACATCACCCCCCCCCCCCAACCTCAATCCTCCTTCCTCTCCCTCCTCTTTGGGAAAATTTCCCTTCGCTCTCCTTCCTGACGTTCCGGCGTTCAATAGCGTTTTAAAAAACATTGCTTTGCTTCTCCGGAGGCGTCTTCCAGGGTGCGCTTATACAGAGATAGACAAGTTGTTGTTCACATCCCACATCAGTTACTGAAACTTTGCATCACACAATGCCGAGTGCAGTAGACTGATGAACTGATCACATGGTGGAGAAGAAGATTGGGTGAAGGGGAGAAAAAAAAAACACAAAACTGACACTCGTGTCTAGTCAGCGCACCTTCCTCCCTCTTTCTCATTTTCATCCATTCGTACAGCAGTGATTACAATTACACTCCATCTCCCGGTGCTAACGACGCGGACGCCATAAAACACATCACAGCATTTAAGTGGCCCGATAATAGGCTGCATGGCAATCATCTTAGTTACAGTTTATTATGAAATTTCACCAGAAATTACATTCGCATTTGTTTACTGTGCCCCAAAGGCATCTGTCAGACCACATAACACCGTGTGTATTTACACAAGTGGGCTCGCCTCCTCCCGCCGCTCTCTGAGAGGAAGGGGAGATGCTACATAAAGAAACTGAATGGAAATGGGCATTAATAAGAAGAATAGCATAACTGTTTATTTCCTCGGGTAACGAATGGGAGGCCAGAAAAGTAGTTACATAAACACGTCAGAAAACTCTGACGTGGGTGACTGGTCCAGTCACCCACTTCACAATCAGAGCGAGAGGACACTATGGCAATTTCACTACATTTGGTAAAAGCCGTCTGCTCATCATCTCGAAATATATATAATTTATTGAACTCAGAACTTGCACAGAAAAGCAAAAAACATGGAGCAGAAAGTGTTTTTTTTATTTTCTTAAGCAAAATGCCTGACAGGGATCAGTAACATTAGTTTGAGTTTAGTTCACCCTATAAACTGAGATGCGGTGTTAAACAGACTAAGAACGGGGGTCTAATGGATTCACACACGCACACACACACACACACACACACACACACACACACAGGAATGAGGTGATAATGATAAAGATCGTTAATGACCAGTCATACAGAACCCAGAATTCACACTGGTGCGTTAATTAAAGCTAAAGCCTTTCTAATTGGGCTCCCAAGAGGCTGCACACCCCCTCCACCCACACACACAAACACACAGATATACACCATTTCCAGCTGGGCCTCACATGCACCACATTAAAATGACAATCAACTTCTTGGTGTAAGGAAGAGAAAAATGAGCGAAAGACGGACGAAAGGGACAGAAAAGAAGGGACCCTGTGCCACTGGATCAGACTTGCACTCTAACTGCAAAAAGAGATGAGTGTGAAATCTAATAAAAAATCTAATAAATCCTCAGGGTGAGCAGAAAACATACACACATGCTCACACAGTCATGGTTGTCACATGACTACACCAACCAGGCCAGAGGTATGAAACTACAGGTGAATCTTTTACAGACCAAATTTTACTGGTGAAAAAGAGGCAACCCATAAAAACCCAAAATGTATAAATCTGTAATACAAAACCACTACTCGTGCACCCTAACCTCATTTATTGCAGCGAAAGCGGTGTTCTTGCCACGGTGGTCAGTACAAAAAAACGCCCTTATCCAGAGTGACTTACAATCAGTAGTTACAGGGATAGCCCTCATGGAGACACTCAGGGTTGTATGTCTTCATCAGGGACACAATTGTAGTAAATAGTGGCGTTTAAATCAAGGAAAGTTTTGACAAAATATCTTCGTCAAAAATAAAAAAAAAACATAAGACGCAACATAAATACTAGTTACATGAAGATAACTATAAAGAAATAAATAATGTAATATTCCTGATGACTAAAAACAAGACAAAATGTGGTTTACAAAATAAAAACTATTTTCGAGACAAGACATTATTTCCTTGTGTTTAATCACGTTATTATTATGCAGTATTTCTGTTTCGCACAGATGCGGTCACTTCCTCAATCCCTGTTCACGCATTCACTTGTGGTATGTTAGCAGATGGCTGGGAGAAAAAGGTGAAGCAACCTTGGGGCACACTTTCTATACAATGAAGTGGAAAAGAAATGCAGCAAATGGAATGCATACAGTGTATTCTTGAGTCTATAAAGTAATAATATTCCAAAAAGATAACCTTGTTTCAATTAAATGAGTTTCAATTAAATGAGTTCGGCTAAAATAACATTCTGTTTTTGTCTATTCTACTGCTTTATCTATTTTCATTGACAAAAACTAGACAAAAACTAGGATAATTCTGATTAAAATAAGACTAAAATTCTCAGTCATGGACGTGACTATGACTAATAAAAACTAAAATGACAGCTTGATGCAAAGACCAGACTAAACCTAACTTAAGACAGGCCACCAAAAAAACTATAGTAGTCTAGTATAGCTTTAAATGTTTCTAGTTTTTAACACTATAATGGCATACCTTTTTCTTTTTTTTTTTTTAAACCAAAAAAAAAACATTAAGTTTATGGTTATAGCATTAAAATAACTGATGATATGGCTTTGAAAAAGGAAAGGCTATGAAACAGAAAATCATTACTAAGTGTATTTGATTGTGAGGAGTAAGTATTTTTGAAGAGAGTAGAGCATTGAAGTGACCATGGTAAGCTTTTTAGTTGTCACAGAGTTTATGCAGCCTGATTCATGAAATCTAAACAATGTCAACATATTTACTGAAATCAGCCACATGAACTGTGTGTGTGTGTGTCTGTGTGTGAGAGAGAGAGAGAGAGAGAGAGAGAGAGAAACCTGGATTGATTACATGAGAATGGTCCAGGGTGTGCAGGCCCACAGAGTGAAAACTGGATCAGTCTCTATCTTCCCTCACAGTGCAGCAAAGCCAATTAGTCCAATTAGCCTAGCCACACAGTCACATTCATGCTGTCCAAAAAAAACTCTCTCAGTTCCGGCAGTGGGACGGCCGTAGCTGTGATTGGCTCAGTTCAGTTGCTACTGACCTGCTAATCTAAGACACAGACAAGCCTCACACATAATCACAAATATTCATAAGCACATTTACACGTACATACATACAACCCCCTTCAACCAACTAACTAGTGCTGCACGATTAATCTAATTGCAATCGTAATCGCGATGTCAGTCTGTGCGATTACATGAACGCAAAAAGATACGATTTAAATTATTAGTACATGGATTGGATCGGATATGTTGCTGATCCATTCTCATTCTCTCAAAGTTGGCGAGCTGACTGAAGTCTCACATCTCACATCTCAGTCGGATGTGACGTGTTTGGTCACATGACTTTCGATTCGGAGACATATGGGTAGACGGCGCATGACGAGCTGCATCGTACGTCAACGTCGCCGCCATATTGCGAGAGGCTCTGCAGTGGCGTGAAGCATATACATGTCTATGGAGAGAAGTACATAAAAATGCCTCCCTCTTGTGCTGCTTGGGGCTGTACAAACCGCTGTACGCTCCAAACCAGATTCCGGGGGGTTACATTTCATAGGTAAAGCGGGACAATTGTTTTGAATATATTTGGTCATTATAAAATCCCGTTTTATAAGTCTTAACCTTAGCTAGGCTAAGCTAGCGAAGCTATGCATTCCTGTGTTCAAGTCAGCCTCCAAACAACGTTTTGGCTAAATGTAGGCATTAACTATTTAGACTGTTCTTAGCTATTTAGTTAACTTTTTTCAAACTTTGAAGGTTTCCTAAAGAAATTCACCTCAGTTTACAAATCTTAACCTTAGCTAAGCTAGCAAAGCTATGCATCCCTGTGTTCAAGTCAGCCTCCAAACAACGTTTTGGTTAAACATAAGAACTATAATACGGGATTTTATAATGGCCAAATATAATCAAAACAGTTGTTTAGCCTTACCAGGGTTTGTCGTTCGACAGTAATGTAAAGAGTTTTTTGTGATTATTTTATTTTTTTTGTGATTATTTTATATTTGTAGAATATTGTATTTTGAAAGCACTGGGCATTTCAGGTTGTTATAAGTAGCTTGTATGTTTCACTTTGAAATTAAACATTTCACTATTAGTTTGCGACTTTTCATTGATATACAAGCAAGTGTCCTTTATCATATCGCAATCGCATATCGCAATATTGATCTCAATAATCGCAATATGTCTTTTTCCCCAAATCGTGCAGCCCTACAACTAACCAAAAGGAACCATTTAAAATCCATGAACAGCAAGAAGATTCAGAGCATCTGCGGTGTTCTGACCTCTGTTTCAGTCTCCTGACCCAAGCACCTCCCCTGTCCTCATATCTGGTCACCTGGTATGGGACTATACTACTGCACTGCAGGGTTCGCGAAAAGTTGTGTCCAAAAACTACAGTAAAAAGTTTAGTTACAATCTACAGTTATCCCTCTCTCAATATACTCAACATTATTGGAGTAAGCGGCTATGTAACTGCTTTCTAAAACTAATATTAGTGCACCGGGCAGTGTTGCGACATGGGAAAACGCAGTATTTGCACAATGTGATCTCTTCCAGCCCACGCCACAGCGAGTCACATGCCGGGCATTACCATTACCA